>NC_057812.1:662324270-662332332 GCF_018294505.1 Triticum aestivum
ATGTTGGAATACAGTAAGTTTAACACCAATGTAAATAAAGAATGAGTTCATTGCAGTACATTAAAGTGGTGGTTTATTTTCTTATACTAACGGAGCTCATGAGGTTTTCTGTTGAAGTTTTGTGTTGTGAAGTTTTCAAGTTTTTGGGTAAAGATTTGATGGATTTTGGAACAAGGAGTGGCAAGAGCCTAAGCTTGGGGATGCCCAAGGCACCCCAAGGTAAAATTCAAGGACAACCAAAAGCCTAAGCTTGGGGATGCCCCCGAAGGCATCCCCTCGTTCGTCTTCGTCTATCGGTAACTTTACTTGAGGCTATATTTTTATTCACCACATGATATGTGTTTTGCTTGGAGTGTCTTGTATGATTTGAGTCTTTGCTTTTTAGTTTACCACAATCATCCTTGCTGTACACACCTTTTGGGAGAGACACGCATGAATCGGAATTTATTAGAATACTCTATTAGCTTCACTTATATTTTTTGAGCTAGATAATTTTGCTCTAGTGCTTCACTTATATCTTTTTAGAGCATGGTGGTGGTTTTATTTTATAGAAATTGATCTCTCATGCTTCACTTATATCATTTTGAGAGTCTTTTAGAACATCATGGTAATTTGCCTTGGCTATAAAACTAGTCCTAATATGATGGGCATCCAAGATGGGTATAATAAAAACTTTCATATAAAGTGTGTTGAATATTATGAGAAGTTTGATGCTTGATAATTGTTTTGAGACATGAGGATGGTGATATTAGAGTCATGCTAGTTGAGTAGTTGTGATTTTGAGAAATACCTGTGTTGAGGTTTGCAAGTCCCGTAGTATGCACGTATGGTAACAGTTGTGTAACAAATTTGAAGCATGGGGTGATTCTTTGATTGTCTTCCTTACGAGTGGCGGTCGGGGACGAGCGATGGTCTTTTCCTACAAATCTATCTGTGACAGTCTGGTTTTTGCCCTCTTCTCTTTGCCTGATTTCCAGTTGGTTTGGTTTTGAAATTTGAAGTTTTGAATCTTTTCAGATAGACTTAAACACTTGGGTACCCCTTGACTTTCACCCAAGTGTCTCATTTCCCTCTCTAACTATCACTTCCTCTCTGGTTCACCTCAAAATAATATTTTTGGATATTTTTCTTAAAGGAAAATATTCATTCCCCTCTCTAAAACCCTAGCTAGCTCAATGTGCTCCAAAGCAACCCCAATTTTTCTTGCCCACAAATATCTGAGAAAATTCCCAAATATTCTTTGAACCCCAGGGCACCTTCCTGAGCAAAAATATTTCATCACTTTTTTGGAATATTTTTGATACAGAAAATATTTTCTGTTCTGGACAAAAATGGTAGGTTCTACAACAACTACCATTTTACTTGCTCTATTGTGTCTGATTTTTCTTATGCATCATCGCCTTAGTAGATGATTGCTAACCTCCAAAGCCCAGCTCCCAACTCTCAGTAGTTTGACCACAATAAGCTCTCAAAGTTACTGACTAGAATCTTACCACGAAGTTGAAATCCATTCTACTGTGTCTGAGCTCAAACCAAAGCGTGGTAACCTCTCCATCTACCATGAACTACATGCCAGACATGAAGTTTGGACTTAGCTCGGCTTGAGGTCAGAGTTCACGCGATGACCATGCGTGTGCACGATGCCAACCTGCATGTCACCATGCTCTGAGTGCCGCCGAGCGCTCTATTGCGCGCGTGCTTGCTTCCCCGACTGCCAAGCCTTGCCAAACTTCACCATGATCTTCGTCCCGACCTTCTTAACTCCCTCCCGGCGCTCGCCGACGCCGGAGCTCGCCGCAACGAGCACGGGCACGGGCACGGTCCGGCCAACACAACAGTGTGTTGTGCACTGTGCTCGTCGCCACCCTCTCGCCCCTGTGCTCGTCTCCGCTCGCCCACAGTTCCCGTGTGAGCTGCGTCGCCTTCCCCCTCGCTCACTGACGCTGTTCGTCGCCGGGTGCCGTGTCCAGGTGTCATCCGGCGAAGCCCGATCCCCTATCGTCGCTCGGCTATAAATAGAGCCCTCCCCAGCCTCCTCGAGCATCATCCACTCCTCACACACACTCCACGATCTCGTAGAAAGTTGTAGCCCGGCCGGGCAGGTCACGAGCCGCCCTGTCCCCGAGCTCGAGCTTGCCGGCGATCCCCTTGGGTCGTCTCCGCAGCTCGAGCCCCTCCCAGGCTCGGGCCACCCTTCCAGGGCCTCCGCCGTGCCTCGGTGGTGCCGTTCCGCCCGGTTGGAGCCCCTGGTGTCGCCTCTAATCGCTATCGTCTTCAACTCCGGCGACCTCTGCTTCCTGTCGCCGCTAGAGAGGTTGTTTCCGACGCCGTCCGACCACCCCTAGCTAACCTAGGGGTACGGGCAGGTGTGCCTCTGTCTCCTCTTTCGATCCCTCCCTCTAGTTCGGGCCAAGAAGCCCTCCTCACCGGCGTATGCTCCGGCGAAGCCGTGCCGTCCTCTGTTTCCCTCTCCCCTCCCTCTCACATGACTAGCAGGGCCCGCTAGTCAGCCACTTTGTACGGGCGCGAAGTGGTACGAGTGGTTGTCGTGGTTCTAAGTCTGACAGTAGAATAGGGGGGTAGGGGCGATGTAGAGGCAAGATCCTAGCTATGGAGGAGTTGTACACGCGATTTTTACGAGTTCAGGCCCTTCTAGGAGGAAGTAACAGCCCTACATCTCGGAGCCCGGAGGCGGTCGACTGGATTATATGCATGTGAGTTACAGGGGGTGCGAACCCTTGTGCCTGTGGAGGGGGGTGGCTTATATAGAGTGCGCCCGGACCCCAGCCAGCCCACGTCATAGAGGGTTTAAGGTACATTGAAGAGAGAACGTTACTGGTAACGCCCGCACTAAAGTGCTATAAATGACAATTAAGCCTATAAGTAAATGCTCGACCATTGCTCATGCAGAGTGGCTTTAGCTCTTCTGTCCGTCGAGTGACTTCTGCGACGGTCGAGTGACATTGATTCTTCCGAGTGGAATGTCTCTGGTCGAGTGGATGATGGTACCCTTCGAATGATCCTGGCTTTAGGGTGATGTCCTAGGGGAGGATGTCTAGGTCAGTTCTATGACCCTACCCTAGGTACACTCCTTCATCATTAGCCCCAGAATGGTTCAGGGTTCGAGTGGAGAAGGAGTTGATAATCTCTCCGATTTAGATTTTGTCCTTTGAGAATGTGTCACCCAGAGGTTGAATGAACATTCACGATGGCTTCAACTGCTTGTTTAGTCGCCTTGATCCATTCTTGGTTTTGTCGAGTGAACTTTCGTTCTTAAGTTTTGAGTGTTGATATGGGAAAAATCTTCCGTCGGTCGGGTTGTTCTGCCGTCTGTGGATTTCATGGGATTCGAATTTTGGGAAGCACGCCCGGCAGGGGAGGCCGCGATAATCAGGACGGATTAGGCAGGCCGCCTCGATCTCTGTGCCACCTTTCTTGCAACGTATCGTGCGCGTTACTGTTGCGGGATTTGATAAGATCGTCTGGGCCTACAAGTCAGTCACTCAGAAGTGACCTTATATAAGGTGCCGGACCAGGGCTTTTGAACAGTGCGCCCCCATTCTTCTTCCTCCTCCTCAGATTTCTCCGCTGCGCCTGCTTCTGCTCTCGGCGTCGTCGCCCCGCTCGAACTCGATTCGCTGCCATGGAGAAGGAGAAGACGGTGGCGTTGGAGCTTGCGAAGAAGGCGACGGCGAAGGCGAAAGGGAAGAAGACCAGCCGGGGCGGATCTTCGTCGAGGTCTGGCCTACCGCCTGGCTGGATCCAGGGCGACTGGATCCACTCGACAATCAGTCAAGATGACATCGACGACCTGGTTGAGGGGGGACTGATCCCCCATGAATCGGCGCGGCTCCCGGGGAATGAGACTGAGTGGCAGCCGTAGGAGGGTGAGTGCGTTCTCCTTGCCACCCATGTCGACCGCGGGTTTTCTTTGCCTCCCCACCATTTCTTTCGCGGTTTCTTGAACTTCTTTGGGGCTCAACTCCACCACTTTTCTCCAAACACCATCGTGTACCTTGCCGCTTTCGTGTCTATGTGCGAGAACTTCTTGGGTTGTCGACCACACTGGGTCTCTTCAAGCATATATTCACATGTCGCTCTCAGACGATCAAGAAGGCCAACCCGAGTGACGAGAGGACGCACGTGATATAGATGTGCGGAGGTCTTGGAATTCAGATGGGGAACAAAAGCACTTTCCCAACTATGATACTTCCTGGCTCGGTTCGGGGTTGGCAGTCGACCTGGTTCTACTGCAAGGACCAGCCGACCCCAGGCCAGTCGACTGGACTTCCCCCCTTTTCCATGGCTCGAGTGGAGAAGCCCTCCACCTTGAGAGTGATCCCAGAGGAGAAGGCGCATGCGAAGGTGTTGGTCGAGCGGGTTGTCCAACTTGTTCACGACGGAGTGACCGGTATGGACCTGTTGGAGGTCTTCCTCAGTCGACGCATCCAACCACTCCAAGATCGTGACCATCCGATGTGGATGTACTCGGGACTCGAGGATTCCACTCGGATCCACCCGGAGGATGTCAGTGATGACACGACGGAGCAGTGGCTGAGAGGTATTACCGGTAACAAGGATAATCCCCGAGGGTCCAGGAGGGTGGTTCCACTCGACCATTCGCGCTAGCCGGAACAGGTAAGATTCTGCATTGTTGAGTGTCTTCTTGTTTTACCATGTAGCCTCTTGTTGACGGTCGATTGTCTTTCTTTTATTCCTTGTCTTTCAGGCTCTTGTTGATATGTACTCAATTCCCAATGGAGTGCAGGAGCAAAATGTCGAGGGAGAAGCGAGCGGGGGCGAGAGCGGCGAGTGGCACTCGGATGCAGAGGAGGACGAGCAGAGCGACGACCCGAGTGACGAAGAAGAGGTCGACTCGCCTCCTCGTAGAGAAAGGAGGCCCAAGCACGCTCACGACCCGGCAAGCACCCCTGACCTGGTGGCCGCACCGATTGGGAAGACTTCAAAGCGCCCTCGGACGTCTTCTCTGGTGCCGACTGAGAAGGTGTCGAAACAGCTCAAGACCGCGCCGCCTCCAGCATCGAAACCATTGAAGGTCGCATCCTCCAAACCGCCGAAAGCTTTGCCCAGAATCAAAGTGACCATTCCCACCATCTCTGGGTAACCATCCGACCCGATCTTTTGGTCGACTCGAGCAATAGAACATAACCGACTGAATGCTGACATTTGCAGTGCTGCTACCTCTGGAACTTCCTCCCGCCAATATCGAGACGAGGAAATGGAATACGCGGTTACCTCCAACCCAGGTACAATTCTCGTGATCTTGTTCTTGATTATTTGGTCAATTAAATTCTGGCGATTCACTAGGGGTCGACTGATTTATTTGCAGCCCCACCCAACGTTATCGAGCTTCCAGATGATGATGAAGATGTGGCCCCGAGGCCCAGAAAGAACAAAAAAGTAGCGGCTGACAAGACATCTCAGCCGGGACTGACGACGGAACCAACTGCCCAATAGCCTGAAGATGCAGGTGGGGCCTCTGTAACTTTTGATGTCCCATTGTCGAGTGAGCGCCATGCACCATCGACTGTACCAGTGTTTCCTTCAGCCGTCCAACCCCATGCCTCGGAGCTCCAAGCTGCCGCATCTGGGCCATCTGCTCCTTTCTTCACCAAGTATCATGTTCTGAAAAGCCAGTCAGACACCGCTGCGGAGGCTATCCGTCAAGCTAGCGTGATGATGGAGCGGATGAAGACGGTGCACGACAACAGCCAGGCTGCTTACGATGCCAGCGCGGCTCTTCGGGCCAATGTCCAGGTAAGTTGGCTTTCGACTGACCTTGTTATATTAGGATATCCTACCTGAAATATTTTCTTTCACACAATCTCTTATTATTTGCGTCGAATCTGTACACCCACTAGGTGTTTTGTTGTCTTTAGTATTTGCGCTCTTCCACTTGGCCTGGGCAAGTGGGATCTGAACCGGTGGGGGCACGCTAAGTGCACCCACTAGGTTTAGTCCCCGAGACCACAGTCGACTATGGGCAGTCGACTGGGGTCTGAGTACTTTTCACTTTCCTTTCTTCCACTCGACCCGGGAAGACTGGCCGAACGGGATCTGAACCAGTGGGGGCACGTCAAGTGCACCCACTGGGTGTAGTCCCCGAGACCGCGGTCGACTGCTGGCAGTCGGTCGGGGTCTGAATAGTTCTTCTCTCTTTCTATTTTTTTACTCGACCCGGGTGGACCGGTCGAGTGGGGTCTGAATCAGTGGGGGTCTGAGTAAACTTTTAAGTTTTATTCACTCGGAAGTAAATAATCTTTGATCTTGTCGATTGACATGTCTTTTACCTTCTGCAAAAATCTTGTACTCTCATTTCCAAGTTCGCCGAATTTGAGGAGAAGCAGAGGCAACTCAACCTTGACTTGGAGCTGGCCCAACAAAAATCGAACAAAGCTCAAGATGAAGCTGCTGGTATGGAAGGTAACTGCCTGTCGACTGCTCATGTCGATCATCCTTTAAAATATTTCTTTGATCTCCTGTTTGATCTGATTGCTTATTTTGCAGAGAAAATGAGGTTGGCTCTGGAGAAAGACTTGGACCTTGCAGCTGCGCAGAAGGAGGCTCAAGATAAGACTGCCCTTGCAGACCAGAAGCTGGCTTCGGTTGGAGTGCTGGAAGAAGAAGTAAGCAAGCTGAAGTCCTCTCTCACTGAATCCAACCGAGAGGTAACTCGTCTGAAGAAGGATAAGATGGCTCTGAATGAGAAGCTGGAATCCACGGCTCGTAAGAGAAACGACGTGGAAGCTTATCTGAGAACTCTTGCCAAGAAGATCTTTCTTATGCGGGAACGTACTCCTTTTAATCTGACCGCTTTACTGCTTGCAAGTTAGTCCTGTCCAGTCGACTCACTAACTCTTTGACTGCAGAATTCTGCCAAAACTTTGACGAGGAAACTGGACGGATCGAGACGGGTTTAGACCCTATCGTTTCTCCAGTCGGCGACGAGGCTGCCATGAATGTTCTTCGACTGGAATCCCGTGTTGCCAGTGTCACAAGTTACCTCGCTCGTCTGAAGGTGGCAGTTTCACGGATCGACTCATCACTCTGGCCAAGGGCGATGCTTCAAAATGACCTCGAATCTCTGACGACTCGGCTCAACGAGGTTCCTGGTCGAGTGCAAGAGTGGAAGAAGTCCTCTGCCCGGTGTGGTGCTGACGTGGCGTTGTCCTTGGTAAGGGTCCACTGCAAGGAAGCCCGCGAAGATAAGCTGGTGGCGATCAAGGTCGCCAACACCAAAAGACACGATTTCCAGTCCTTTATGGAGACTTTCATAGCTGCCACCACTCGGATTGCAGATGGAATCGACTTGGACGAATTCGTTGAACCTGCCAGCCCTCCCCCTGCCGAATGAACAAACTTTGAGATTTAAACTTGCCTTAAATTTGCATCGGGATGCCAAGTGGCTGCTATAACCATTAAACTCCTTCGGGCTTGATGCTCGAATACTTTTGATCCGTCGCCTGGAATTTTTAGGATCTATCTGAACTTGGTTTATTTCTCAATATGTTTGTATTTGCCTTCACATGGAATTTGCTCTTTGGGATGTAGCCCTGAAGTGGAGAGTTCAATCGACCCGCGCCTCGTCGTCCCTACGGACATGGATGGGGCGCACGTTGTATTTGTGGCGTAGCTCGGAGAAGAAGGACGCGGTCGACCTGCACCTCGTCGTCCTTCCGGATGGGAATGGAGCGTACGTTGTACTTGTGGCGTAGCTCGGAGAAGAAGGCCACGGTCGACCTGCACCTCGTCGTCCTTGCGGATAGGTATGGAGCATACGTTGTACTTGTGGCGCAGCTCCTAAGGGGAAGGTTCCAGTCGACCTGTACCTCGTCGTCCTTGCGGGTAGGGACAGACTTTAAACCTTAGGCAAGTACTGGACTACAGCTAAGCCTCCGAGTGGGAGGGTTTCTCACCACTCGGTAGGATTTTTTAAACTTAGGCGAGTACTGGACTGCAGCTAAGCCCCCGAGTGGGAGGGTTGCTCACCACTCGGTAGGATTTTACAAACTTAGGCGAGTACTGGACTGCAGCTAAGCCC
>NC_057812.1:662333396-662356419 GCF_018294505.1 Triticum aestivum
ATTTTACAAACTTAGGCGAGTACTGGACTACAGCTAAGCCCCCGGGTGGGAGGGTTGCTCACCACTCGGTAGGATTTTACAAACTTAGGCGAGTACTGGAATGCAGCTAAGCCCCTGAGTGAGAGGGTTGCTCACCACTCGGTAGGATTTTACAAACTTAGGCGAAACGGATTTGCAGCTAAGCCCCCGAGTGAGAGGCTTGCTCACCACTCGGTAGGATTTTCTTTTGAACTTAGGCGAAATGGATTCACAGCTAAGTCCCCGAGTGAGAAGCTTGCTCACCACTCGGTAGGATTTTCTTTTGAACTTAGGCGAAACGGATTCGCAGCTAAGTCACCCACTGGGGGATTTCAGACGTAAATAAAAGCAACAATCAATGATTCAAGAGGACTGTAAACCTCTTGTCTTTGATAAACAAATTACAAAGGTATTTCTTATAACATTTTATTTGAACGAGTACTTAAGTATAAAAGGGGCGGAGCAGCTCCGCATTCCAAGCCCGTGGCTCGTCCTTCTTATGCTCGACATTGTAAAGGTGGTATGCTCCATTGTGGAGCACTCTGGTGACAATGAAGGGACCTTCCCAAGCTGGGGCGAGCTTGTGTGGTTTCTGCTGATCCACTCGAAGAACCAAGTTAGCTTCTTGAAAGGCTCGACCTTCACGTGTCTAGCATGGAATCGACGCAAGTCTTGCTGGTAAATGGTTGACCGGATCAAGGCCATCTCTCTTTCCTCCTCTAGGAGGTCAACTGCATCTTGCCGAGCTTGTTCTGCTTCATCTTCAGAGAAGAGCTCAACTCGTGATGCATTATGAAGCAAGTCACTAGGTAGAACAGCTTCAGGTCCGTAGACAAAGAAGAATGGAGTTCGGCCAGTCGACCGATTGGGAGTTGTCCTTAATCCCCAAAGAACTGATGGAAGTTCATCAACCCAGGCACCCGCTGCGTGCTTGAGATCTCGCATCAGTCGGGGTTTTAGTCCTTTGAGAATCAGGCCATTTGCTCTTTCTGCTTGTCCATATAACTGGGGATGGTCGACTGAAGCATAGTCGACTCGTGTGCCTTGTGAGGCGCAGAAGGTTCTGAACTCATCAGAGTCGAAGTTCGATCCATTGTCTGTGATGATGCTGTGCGGAACCCCATACTTGAATGTCAACTCTCTGATGAAGTTGAAAGCAGTACTAGCTTCAAGATTCTTAATAGGCTTGGCTTCGATCCATTTGGTAAACTTGTCGACTGCTACAAGCACGTGAGTGAAGCCACTCCTACCAGTCCTCAGTGGACCAACCATGTCCAATCCCCAAATAGTAAAGGGCCAGACGAGTGGAATGGTCTTCAGGGCTGATGCAGGTTTGTGCGACATATTGGAGTAGAATTGGCAGCCTTCACATCTGACGACTATATCTTTCTCCATTTCATTTGCTCGTGGCCAATAAAATCCAGCTCGGTATGCTTTAGCCACAATGGTCCGAGAGGACGCATGGTGACCACAGGTCCCCGAATGGATGTCGTGGAGGATCACTCGACCTTCTTCTGGCGTTATGCATTTCTGGCTGACCCTAGTTCCACTTTCTCTAAATAGTTGTCCTCTTATTACAGTAAAGGCCTTGGATCGACGGACGATCTGTCGAGCCTCTTCTTCATCCTTTGGGAGCTCTTTCCCGAGGATATATGAAATGTATGGCACTGTCCAGTTGGGAGTGATGACCAACACCTCCACGATCAAGTCGACCACGGCTGGGACCTCGACTTCAGTCGGATCTGTGGCACTCTTAGGCTCCAGGGGCTCTTCAACGAAGGGATCTTCTTGAACTGAAGGTGCATGAATATGCTCCAGGAACACATTACTGGGAATAGCTTCTCTCTTGGAGCCTATCTTTGCTAAATCATCTGCTGCTTGATTTTTTAGTCGGGGTATATGATGGAGCTCTAACCCCTCAAACTTCTTTTCCAACTTCCTCACCATGTTGCAGTAACCAGTCATGGCTGGGCTTCTGATGTCCCACTCCTTCATCACTTGATTGACTACCAAATCTGAGTCGCCATAGACCATGAGGCGACGGACGCCGAGTCAGATGGCCATACGCAACCCATACAAGAGTGCTTCATATTCTGCTTCGTTATTGGAGGAATCAAAGTGAATTTGGAGGACATATCTGAGCTTGTCTCCTCGGGGGGATACCAGTACCACCCCAGCACCGGAACCATTCAGCATCTTGGAACCATCAAAGAACATGCTCCAATGCTCCGAGTGAACTTGAGTTGGCAGTTGTTGTTCGATCCACTCAGCGAGGAAATCCGCTATTGCTTGGGACTTGATAGCTTTCTTTGCCTCGAACTTGATATCTAAGGGAAGGAGTTCAATCGCCCACTTTGCCACTCGACCAGTTGCATCTCCGTTGTTTAGAATCTCTGATAATGGGGCGTCGCTGACGACTGTAATGGAGTGATCAGAGAAGTAATGTGCAACCTTCTTCGTGGTCATATAAATCCCATAAACAAGCTTATGATAATGTGGATATCTTTGCTTTGACGGAGTCAAAACTTCAGAAACGTAGTATACTGGGCGCTGAACTTTGTAGGCTTTTCCTTCGTCTTCCCACTCGACCGTAAGTACTGTACTGACGACTTGTCCAGTGGCTGCAATGTAAAGTAGTAAAGGCTCTTTGCTGATTGGAGCAGCAAGCACCGGCTGGGTGGAAAGCAGGGCTTTAAGCTCTGCAAATGCTTCATCTGCTTCAGGAGTCCACTTGAACTTATCTGACTTCTTCATCAGTCGGTAAAGAGGCAGTGCCTTTTCACCGAGGCGAGAAATGAATCGACTTAGGGCGGCCAAACAACCAGCAAGCTTCTAGACATCATGCACACGCACAGGGCGTTTCATCCGGAGTATGGCACCCACTTTCACTGGGTTAGCGTCGATCCCTCGTTCGGAAATGAGAAAACTGAGTAATTTTCCGCCTGGAACCCCAAACGTGCACTTTGATGGATTAAGCTTGACATCATACCTTCTGAGGTTGGCAAAGGTTTAAGCAAGGTCAGCCAGTATGTCGGAACCTTTACGTGACTTGACCACAATGTCATCCATGTATGCTTCCACATTCCGACTGATTTGAGTGAGCAAGCATTTCTGAATCATCCGCATGAATGTGGCTCCAGCGTTCTTCAAACCGAATGGCATAGTGACATAACAGAAGCACCCAAATGCGGTGATGAAAGCTGTTTTTATCTCATCGGGTCCATACAGACGGATATGATGATACCCGGAATAAGCGTCCAAAAAGGACAAACGCTCACACCCCACAGTCGAGTTGACTATTTGGTCGATGCGAGGGAGAGGAAAGTGATCTTTTGGGTAGGCCCGATTGATATGTTTGAAGTCAATGCACATGCGAAGTGAGTCGTCCTTCTTTGGGACCATGACAACATTCGCTAACCACTCGGAGTGGTAAATCTCTCTGATAAACTCAGCTGCTAGAAGTCGAGCCACTTCTTCACCGATTGCCTTTCTCTTCTGTACGGCGGACCGTCGAAGATGTTCTTTGACTGGTTTCACTTTTGGGTAGACTCGCAAACGATGCTCAGACAGCCCCCTGGGAACACCTGGCATGTCAGAAGGTTTCCATGCGAAGATGTCCCAGTTCTCACGGAGGAACTGGATGATCGCTTCTTCCTATTTGGAGTCGAGTGTTGTTGAAATGTGAGTCGGAGCAGCATTGGGATCCGTCGGGTGAATGTGAATCGGCTTCGTTTCACTAGACGACTGGAATGCTGAATCTGTGGCAGGCTTCTTAGCTCACAACAAACCACTCGGATCTGCATTTTTTTGATACTCCTGTAATTCCACTATTGCCATCTGTGCATCGGCGGTCTTTGAGCCCTTCTGGAAGCATTCTTCTGCCTTCTTTCGATTGCCAGTGATAGTGATCACCCCTTTAGGACCAGGCATCTTCAATTTGAGGTACACGTAACATGGTCGAGCCATAAAACGTGCATAAGCTGGCCTGCCCAGAATAGCATGATAAGCACTTTGAAAGTCCACAACTTCAAATGTCAACTTTTCTTTGCAGAAATTCTTGGAATCTCCAAAAACTACATCAAGGGCGATCTGGCCGAGTGACGTGGCCTTCTTGCCAGGAATAACTCCATGGAAACTCATGTTGCTTTCACTGAGTCTGGACATCGGAATGCCCATTCCTTTCAATGTCTCTGCATACAGTATATTCAGACCACTGGCACCATCCATCAGAACCTTAGTCAATCGAGTGCCTTTGACTACTAGGTCGACCACCAGCGCTTGCCTCCTAGGAGTGGCTATATGCGCTGGGTGATTGGACTGGTCGAATGTAATGGCAGTCTGAGACCACTTCAAATAACTGGGTGTCACCGGGGCGACCATGTTCACTTCTCTGTTGATGACTTTCAGTCGACTCTTACTCTCAACATCAGTGAAAATCATCAGAGTGGAATTGACGTGGGGGTAACCATCATCGTCCTCTTCCTCATCCTCGACTTTGTCCACTTCCTTTTCCTTTTCATTGGGTTGTTTCTCTCGGAATTGCTGGATTAGGAGTCGACACTGTCGAGTGGTATGCTTTGGATAAATGAAATTACCCTCTTCATCTTTCTTGGTGTGAATGTGGCATGGTAAATCTAGCACATCATTTCCATCTTGATCTTTTACTTTCTTGGGGTTCCACGATCCTTTGGGTTTCCCTTTGAACTTTCCTTGAGTCACGGCTAAGGCTTCTCCAGGTGCAGCTAGCTCGGCTTTGCGCTTCTGCTTCCTACTGGAGTTCCCTCCTCCGGTTTCGTGGGTGATTGTTTTGTGGTTGCTACTCCGGAGTCGGTCTTCTTCTTCACCATTGGCGTACTTGGTGGCAATCTCCATCATCCGAGTCAGAGTCATATCTCCTGTCTGACCGAACTTCAGATTCAACTCCCGATACTTAACGCCTTCTTTGAAGGCGCAAATTGCTTGGTGATCTGACACATTCTCGACTGTGTGGTGCAGCGTGATCCATCTCTGGATATAATCCCTCAAAGTTTCATTCGGTTTCTGAACGCAACACTGTAATTCTGTTAGCCCTGCCGGCCGCTTGGAAGTACCTTCAAATGTTCTGACAAACACTCGGGCAAGATCTTCCCAAGTATAAATACTACCAGGCGCCAACTGATTTAGCCATGCTCCGGCCGAGCCCTCTAACATCAAAGGAAGGTGCTTCATGGCCACTTCATCGTTGCCACCACCAGTCTGTACAGCCACTCGGTAATCCTCAAGCCAAGTGTCAGGCTTGGACTCACTAGTTAACTTACTGACTCCAGTCGCCAATCTGAAGTTGGGAGGAATCATCGCAGCCCTTATGGCTCTGCTGAAGCACTCTAGACCTGAGAAATGCACTCTGCTGCTGGTTGGAAAATCCCTGTCGCGATCTTCTCTGTGAGCTCTGTTTCTATCGACTAGGCCCTGAACGAGAATAGATCTCGCCTCAAAGCCTGGTTCCCTGGGGTGGACTGGAATCCTTCGCCCACCACTGTGAGGACGTCTGTCATCATGCTGTCGAGGCACGTATGACCCACTCCTTGGGGAAGGCGTGGGCACTCGACGACGATCATCGTGATCGAGTAGGTGATCATACTGCTCGCGGTTTCTATACTGATCTCGCCGGTCTCCACGTCCCTCACGCCTCGGGGGCGATCTCGGGCTGTGAGCCGACTAGACTGTGTCTGCAACCACGGATCTGCTATGGATCCTATTCCGCGACTGAGATACTGCTATATTCTGCTCTCCTGCTGCTCGGAGCAAAGCCCGGATCTGCACCAAACCTCGACCATCCTTTGACTGGGAACGTTGGATTGACTTCGCTATTCAGGCTGCAGCTGCAAGATTCTGGATCGGAGTTCGGTATACCTGAGTCGGAGGCGGAAAAAGTTGGCGTCGACTGGACTCGGGGATACGCTGCCGAGCACGTTCATCGAGTGCGCGCTGGAGGTTCTCCAGTCGAGTGCGCTCAGCCAAGTTGGCTAGGCGCGCCTCTTCTAAGGCCTGGGCCTCAAGGGTTTCTCCAACTATAGGAGTGTGAAGCGCATCCATGTTCCAGCGGCAAATTTCTTCCCTCCGCTGCGAAGAGAGGGGTTCGGGGCGGTACTCTTCGTGAACACGCGATGGATCGCCGCCCCCATCACGTCCGTCTTCACGAGTGAAGCCAGGAAGACTGCATGGTCCATTGACCATCAAAACTTCCACCGCGGGGTCGCTGCTGTCGCACTCGGATGCAGTCTCTACGGAGCCAGTTGACAGGTCGAACAGGCCATAGAGAGTTTCGTCGGGCTCGATTGTCGCGACTTGGGGGCGGCCGACTAGCAAGCCACCACATGCCTCACCCACCGCTGAAGCCTCGATCGACCGGAATGCTTGCTCCGGCGGGCTGCAGGGAGGGAGGTCAGCACAGGAGCCGACCGATACTGAGTTGACAGCTGCCGTAGGAGGACGCCACGGACGCACGCGTGAAAGTGCGTTGCCCCGCGGATGGGGAGCGCCTCAACGTCAAGTGGCGCTTCTTGGAGCCAAGCAGAGTCGTCTGCGACGAATACGAGCGCACCGAGACGGATCTCGCGGCCCTCGGCCAAACCTTCGCCCAAAACCATGTTGATGGGGATCGAAAAAATCGCAACTTCTCCAACAAGTCGCTAAGACACCGGCCCCACGGCGGGCGCCAACTGTCGTGGTTCTAAGTCTGACAGTATAATAGGGGGGTAGGGATGTAGAGGCAAGATCCTAGGTATGGAGGAGTTGTACACGTGAGGTTTACGAGTTCAGGCCCTTCTTGGAGGAAGTAACAACCCTACGTCTTGGAGCCCGGAGGCGGTCGACTGGATTATATGAGTGTGAGTTACAGGGGGTGCGAACCCTTATGCCTGTGGAGGGGGGTGGCTTATATAGAGTGCTCCCGGACTCCAGCCAGCCCACATCACAGAGGGTTTAAGGTACATTGAAGAGAGAATGTTACTGGTAATGCCCGCACTAAAGTGCTATAAATGACAATTAAGCCTATAAGTAAATGCTCGACCGTTGCTCATGCAGAGTGGCTTTAGCTCTTCTGTCCATCGAGTAACTTCTGCGACGGTCGAGTGACATTGATTCTTCCGAGTGGAATGTCTCTGGTCGAGTGGATGATGGTACCCTTCGAATGATCCAGGCTTTAGGGTGATGCCCTAGGGGAGGATGTCTAGGTCAGGTCTATGACCCTACCCTAGGTACACTCCTTCATCAGTGGTGGCCCTCGTGAGGTTTACGCTTTCGACGTCACCCCCCTTAGTTCTGTTTTATTTATATTCAAATCTAATTCTATCCAGAGAGCTTCAAACAGCCAAAACTTCATACCATAAGTCCAAATGAATTGATTCTTTTTGCATTGTGTTCTTTATGAAGAAATCTAGTAGCTCACCAAATATGAGATTTTTCTCTGCTGTCTAGATTTTCTGGTGAATTTCAGAAGGGTTCTTGATGTTTTATTTTGGTCTTTATAATTGTTTTCAGATAGTGAAGCTTGCCTTGAGGATCACCAGGAGGATTGTGAACCTCATCTGCACTAAGGCAAGCCACAACAACATTTTCATGGTGCCATTACAATATTTGTGATTTTTCAACTTGAATTAATGATTTAATCCATGCATCTAAATCACTAGTATATTATTTATATTCTGGCTAGTTGCTTGTTTAAGTTGATATGCTTAGTTTACAGAAAGTTTGAAGCTAACTAAGTTGGCTAAGTAACTAGAAGTAATAATTGTTATGAAGAAGTAATATGATTATGGATATAAGTAATTATTTTGAGTTATTTTTTTGAGGAGAAAAATGATAAATTTGCTAAGTAAAGATTCTGTTTAAAGTGATGATTAATCATAACCAGGGAAGTGTTATGAGTTGTTGATGTCTATGCTTAGTGTGGATATAGTTGACCCAGTTATTTCCGATGATATATGATGCATATATTTGTGTAGCACTTGCATGGCATGTTATGACACCAGTTACTTTCACGTTAAGTTGAACCTGCTAATAACTAAACTTGAATATATCGTTGACCGGGTCATGGTGCCACTGAATCGAGTTTTTCCCAGTGCAACCACATTTGCCTTTATGGGAAGGCCTTTATTCGGTCCGTTGTCATGCCTCTGGTTGGTGCCTCCAACGAGGGAAGGTTATGGGAATGAGGTACCCTGGCCCGGTAAGCAGACATAATCTCGTGTGCCCGTTGTTGATGTTATGGTACCTTGTCCCCGTTTGGGCCCGTTTATGTTTTGCCACGACGGTGGTGTCTTTGGTAGACACGGGGCCACCCAGGACTAGCCCAGTGGGGAGTGAGTCGGAGTGGCCGAGAGAGTGTCATGGCAATGGAGACGTTTAGTCGGAATGCCATTGGTCCACCCGAATGGGAGTGCGAGGCCATGGGTTCCGTGGTGTGGGTACAATGCGCTACCTCTGCAGAGTGTGTTAAATCTATCGATAGCCGAGTCCACGGTTACGGACAGGCTCGAAAGTAGGTCACACCATGGGTCAACGTTTAAATAAATTTTGCACACTAAGTTATGAACGTCGCACTGTTGAGAAGATGATGGTGGGTAAACCATCTTGATGTTGGAGGCCAAGTGTTGGTTATGGTTGTGATCGCCAGAAAGATCACTGTTTGAGACCAAGTGTTGGTCATGGTTGTGATCGCCGGAAAGATCACCGTTTGGTTACAAGTTAACCGGATCCAAGACCACGAGGTTGGTCTGTTTGTGATCCGAGACTGATCATTGTTGGTAAGCAAGTCCGAGGGAATTTTATCACGAGATCATGATCACAACATGTATGATATGTTGTTGCATTGCTAATTGGTTAAGTATCATGATATTGTTTGTCATTATGCTTATGTTTGTTGTGAGCTTGCAAGTACATTCAATGTACTGACCTGGCGTGTCATGCCAGCTTTCAGGAAAGTCTCGTCGGAAAGGAGTGCTATCCGAGTCTAGATAGTGTCCACATCGGTGTCCCTGTGCTATGGAGTTCCACTACGATGTTGTTCCTCTGCCACGTAGTTGTTCTGATCGAGGCCCTTTATGTTCACTAAATAATGTACATATTATTCAGTCGCACCATGTGTGCCGCTTGGCCTCGCCACTGCTGTAATATAAACTATGATCCGCTAGCATCAATAAAGCGGTTGTTTTCTGTACCAAGATGTTGTGTGTTTCCAGAAGACATGGTCTCTGGGCTGGCAATGCATGGTAAACCGGTTGCTCTGAGCCGGGGTGCCACACTATCCCCCTAGGAGCATGCGCGTAGTGCTTGGTTTTGATGACTTGTAGATTTTTCCAATAAGTATGTGAGTTCTTTATGACTAATGCTGAGTCCATGGATTATACGCATTCTCACCCTTCCGCCGTTGCTAGCCTCTCTAGTACTGCGCAACTTTCGCCGGTACCATAAACCCACCATTTACCTTCCTCAAAATAGCCACCATACCTACTGAGATATATTGCCATGCAACTTTCCATCATTGTCATATTGCTTTGCATGATCATGTAGTTGACATCGTATTTGTGGCAAAGCCACCATTCATAATATTTTGATACATGTCACTCTTGATTCATTGCACATCCCGGTACACTGCCGGAGGCATTCATATAGAGTCATATTTTGTTCTAAGTATCGACTTGTAATTCTTGAGTTGTAAGTAAATAAAAGTGTGATGATCTTTTGTATTAGAGCATTGTCCCATGTGAGGAAATAAAAAAAGAGAAAGGCTAAAGAAAAAGAGAGAAGCCCCACCCAAAAAAAAGAGAAGGGACAATTCTACTATCCTTTTTCCACACTTGTGCTTCAAAGTAGCGCCATGATCTTCATGATAGAGAGTCTCTTATTTTGTCACTTTCATATACTAGTGGGAATTTTCGTTAGAGAACTTGGCTTGTATATTCCAACAATGGGCTTCCTCAAAATGCCCTAGGTCTTCGTGAGCAAGAAAGTTGGATGCACACCCACTTAGTTTCTTTTGTTGAGCTTCCATATATTTATAGCTCTAGTGCATCTGTTGCATGTCAATTCCTACTCAATCACATTGATGTCTATTGATGGGCATCTCCATAGCCCATTAATACGCCTAGTTAATGTGAGACCATCTTCCTCCTTTTTGTCTTCTCCACAACCACCATTCTATTCCACCTATAGTGCTATGTCCATGGCTCACGCTCATGTATTGCGTGAAAGTTGAAAAAGTTTGAGAATATTAAAGTATGAAACAATTGCTTGGATTGTCATCGGGGTTGTGCATGATTTGAATATTTTGTGTGATGAAGATGGAGCATAGCCAAACTATATGATTTTGTAGGGATGAACTTTCTTTGGCCATGTTATTTTGAGAAGACATGATTACTTTGTTAGTATGCTTGAAGTATTATTATTTTTATGTCAATATTAAACTTTTGTCTTGAATCTTTCGTATCTGAACATTCATGCCACAATAAAGAAAATTACATTGATAATTATGTTAGGTAGAATTCCCCATCAAAAATTCTGTTTTTATCATTTACCTACTCGAGGACGAGCGGGAATCAAGCTTGGGGATGCTTGATACGTCTCCAACGTATCTATAATTTTTTATTGCTCGATGCTAGTATATTATCTATTTTGGATGTTTAATGGGCTTTAATATGCTCTTTATATTATTTTTGGGACTAACCTATTAACCAGAGGCCTAGTGCCAGTTTCTGTTTTTTGCCTATTTTAGAGTTTCACAGAAAAGGAATGCCAAACTGAATCCAAACGTAATGAAACCTTCGCGATGATCTTTCTTGGACCAAAAGCAATCTAGAGGACTTGGAGTTGATGTCTGGAACTCCGCGAGGTGGCCACGAGGCAGGAGGGCGCGCCCAGGGGGTAGGCGCGCCCCACCCTCATGGGCCCCTCGTAGCTCCACCAACGTACTTCTTTCGCCTATATATAAAATCTTATACCCTAGATCGATCACAGAGAGCCACGAAACCACTATTCCACCGCCGCAACCTTCTGTACCCATGAGATCCCATCTTGGGGCCTCTTTCGGCGATCTGGCGGAGGGGGAATCGATCATGTAGGGCTTCTATTGTTGGAAATATGCCCTAGAGGCAATAATAAAAGCTTTATTATTATATTTCCTTGTTCATGATAATTGTCTTTTATTCATGCTATAATTGTGTTATCCAGAAATCATAATACATGTGTGAATAATAGACACCAACATGTCCCTAGTAAGCCTCTAGTTGACTAGCTCGTTGATCAACAGATAGTCATGGTTTCCTGACTATGGACATTGGATGTCATTGATAATGAGATCACATCATTAGGAGAATGATGTGATGGACAAGACCCAATCCTAAACATAGCACAAGATCGTATAGTTCGTTTGCTAGAGTTTTCTAATGTCAAGTATCCTTTCCTTAGGCCATGAGATCGTGTAACTCCCGGATACCGTAGGAGTGCTTTGGGTATACCAAATGTCACAACGTAACTGGGTGACCATAAAGGTATACTACGGGTATCTCTGAAAGTGTCTGTTGGGTTGACACGGATCAAGACTGGGATTTGTCACTCCATATGAAGGAGAGGTATCACTGGGCCCACTCGGTAATGCATCATCATTATGAGCTCAAAGTGACCAAGTGTCTGGTCACGCGATCATGCATTACGGTACGAGTAAAGTGACTTGCCGGTAACGAGATCGAACAAGGTATTGGGATACCGACGATCGAATCTCGGGCAAGTAACATACCGATTGACAAAGAGAATTGTATACGGGGTTGCTTGAATCCTCGACATTGTGGTTCATCCGATGAGATCATCGAGGAGCATGTGGGAGCCAACATGGGTATCCAGATCCTGCTGTTGGTTATTGACCGGAGAGTCGTCTCGGTCATGTCTACATGTCTCCCGAACCCGTAGGGTCTACACACTTAAGGTTCGGTGACGCTAGGGTTGTAAAGATATGTATATGCAGTAACCCGAATGTTGTTCGGAGTCCCGGATGAGATCCCGGACGTCACGAGGAGTTTCAGAATGGTCCGGGGGTAAAGAATTATATATAGGAAGAGCTGTTTCGGCCATCGGGACAAGTTTCGGGGTCACCAGTATTGTACCGGGACCACCGGAAGGGTCCCGGGGGTCCACCGGGTGGGGCCACCCATCCCGGAGGGCCCCATGGGCCAAAGTGGGGAGGGGAACCAGCCCATAGTGGGCTGGTGCACCCCCCTAGGCCCACCCCATGCGCCTAGGGTTGGAACCCTAGGGGTGGGGGGGGCGCCCCACCTTGCCTTGGGGGCTACTCCAGCCCTGGCCGCCGCCCCCCTAGGAGATCTCATCTCCTAGGGCCGGCGCCCCCTAGGGGAGCCTATATAAAGGGGGGGGAGGGAGGGGGCAGCCGGACCTTGAGCCTTTGGCGCCTCCCTCTCCCCTGCTACACCTCTCTCTTGTAGTATACGGCGAAGCCCTGCTACTGTGATGCGCTGCATCCACCACCACGCCGTCGTGCTGCTGGATCTTCATCAACCTCTCCTTCCCCCTTGCTAGATCAAGAAGGAGGAGACGTTACGCTGACCGTACGTGTGTTGAACGTGAAGGTGCCGTCCGTTCGGCGCTAGGATCTCCGGTGATTTGGATCACGTCGAGTACGACTCCCTCATACCCGTTCTTTGAACGCTTCCGCTCGCGATCTACAAGGTACGTAGATGCATCCAACCACTCGTTGCTAGATGAACTCATAGATGGATCTTGGTGAAACCGTAGGAACTTTTTTTGTTTTCTGCAATGTTCCCCAACATCTATATCAATACCATAGCCTCTCCGATGAAGCGTGACTAGTTTACCACAGACCTTCGGGTCCATAGTTATTAGCTAGATGGCTTCTTCTCTCTCTCTTTGATTCTCAACACAAAGTTCTCCTCAATGTTCTTGGAGATCTATTCGATGTAATACTCTTTTGCGGTGTGTTTGCCGAGATCCGATGAATTGTGGGATTATGAACAAGATTATCTATGAATATTATTTGGTTCTTCTCTGAATTCTTATATGCATGATTTGATATGTTTCCAAGTCTCTTTGAATTATTAGTTTAGTTTGGCCTACTAGATTGATCTTTCTTGCAATGGGAGAAGTGCTTAGCTTTGGGTTCAATCTTGCGGTGTCCTTTCCCAGTGACAGTAGGGGCAGCAAGGCACGCATTGTATTGTTGCCATCGAGGATAAAAAGATGGGGTTTATATCATATTGCTTGAGTTTATCCCTCTACGTCATGTCATCTTGTTCAAAGCGTTACTTTGTTCTTATGAACTTAATACTCTAGATGCATGCTGGATAGCGGTCGATGTGTGGAGTAATAGTAGTAGATGCAGAATCATTTCGATCTACTTCACATGGACGTGATGCCTATGTTCATGATCATTGCCTTAGATATCTATATATCTATCTATCTATCTATCTATCTATCTATCTATCTATCTATACCTATACTAATTACAGACTTCCAAAAAATTACCACGTTAATTAGAAATTAGGAGCCGCTCATCTTTCGTGGGACCAAGTTATTATGGTCGAGATTTACTAATTGAAGGAGCTCCCACGTATCCTAAAAAAAGAAGGAGCTCCCACGTTAGCTATCCACAACCCTTAGATGAAAAAACTCACGCCTAGGTTTCTTGGGCCGAACTCTTTCCAATGACTTCTGAAAGAAAAAAAAGCCCGAGCTTTGCCTCTTCCTTCCTACGTCCACATCGTCGTCGTTCTGGAGCGATCTCTGGCGTCGTTCAGCCACCTCAACGTGTTCTCCTTCTATGTCATCCATGACTCAAAATTCCACTCTGCAATTGAAATCTTGATGCAATTTCTCCTAATATCCTCCTCTGATCTGTCTCCTCTCCAGTCTCCAAGAAATTTCTCCCATTAACCTCCCAGATCTATTTCCTTTCCAATCTTTAAATCCCCTTGGTTTCAACTAATGCCATGTTTTTTCAGAACAGTGAATCAATTGTCAGTGGCAGGATATTAGATGCACCAGAACAGATTGTGTACGGATGGATGGTTGAAGAAGATTAAGGGGCCGTCATCGTCGGAGAGGTTGCTGGGTGGACGCACTATGAAGGTAAGTTAAAAAGGGAAAGGCCAGTCGCTAAACAAGAACGCTGGGTTTACAAGAGATAAAACTCTACGTCTCTGCAAGGGACCGATTGCACAATTGGAGGTTTCACCCAATTAGAGAAGCAATCTGGGGTGGATCAAGGGCTTGATTCAATATCTTCTAATGAGTTTATTCCATATATGTTCCACCAAGATGGCATGGAACTCTTAAGATTTGAAATCCTGGGCATCAGATATGGGTATTGAAGGCAGCTAAGGGGCGACATATCCCTTGCGTAAGGGCATAGGTAGAAGAGGCGCACTTCTGATTCGAGAGCTTGGACCAACATTGTACATCGGTCATCATGGGGCCTGCTGGAATTGGATATTTGTATGTGCAGTTCACTTTCTGCTTCCAATAATTCTTGAATTACATTCTGCTCATTACATACACTTCTACCTACAACTGACCTGTTATAATACAGTGGGAAATTTTAGATGCAGACCAAGGAAACAAGTTGCTGATGGAATATCATGCATCATTGCTGAGGAGATTAGTCATTTTCGCATTACCTACTTTTCTGTGATATTTCAGGTTTCAGGTTTGTCCTCAATGCTATCCTTTCACAATGTTTTGTTAGATATAAATAATATGGATTGGGCAATTGCTATGCTTGCTGTGAAAACACACATATCTTTTGCATATTTATAAGCTCTGAAGAAACTAGGAATATCATGGGTGATTAGGGCATCTAACTTATGGGTTGAGATCTAATTAGAGATTTCCTACAAATTCCACCTTAATCCGCACTTCATAACATTTTTAATTCTGCGGAAAAAGTGAAGTCATCCCTGCCTACGCTTTGGTAAGCCAAGGATGTATAGGCCTGCGCTCCTGTTTTTACGCTAAAAAGAGCACTCCTCGCTGAGTATGCTACATTTTTTTGAGTTGGAGAGCACACTTCATTAAGAATGGAGCAGCGAATGTTCTACGGTTTTATGGGTCCTCTCCATGGCTGTGCTATTCCTCCTACCTGTCCGCCTCACGATCTTACTAACGTCCGTGAAACTTTCATTCAATATCTTCTTCCATTGTTCCTTCAAGCTGTTTGTTAGGCTCTTCACCTTGGCCAACTCGCCATAGCTGCACGGCCCTCCTGAGAAGCCACCGGTTGTCTATGCTCATCCTATTCCTATTCATAGGCAAAACCAGACGCAGACCCAATCGCAAAGGATGATGGGATCACGAGAGGAAGAGGCAAGGTACTGTCTCAAGTCTCATACATATTGATAAAGGCAATAAAACTGTGTTTCATGGGGAAAGATCAACATGGCTGCAATAACAATACACTCAGAATGCATGCGCCACAGCAACTTGACTTGCTATCAACGACATGACGAGTCGCTTGCTTCACTTGCACCATGCTGGAGACTCGGAGTAGGCCACCTGCTCGGTGTGCATGATATTCCAGTAGGCGCACCTGCTCCAGCCGAGCCGTGTGGTATTCTATGGGGCAGCGTTGCAATGGATATGGGACGCACACATGATTTCCCGATTGGAGACGGTGCACATGGGTGGCTGCCGTCGGCATGGATGTGTATTGTTCTTCTAACCCTTGGGAAAAAGAGTTTGTCTCATGTATGTTACTCCTGCTAGAGCAACAGAATAAACATTTGCAACATGGCCCTTTTCTCTGCCCAGTTCTAATCATCCCACCTCGATCCACCTGTTTGAACTTGCACATGGTTACCATATGTCTGAGATAATATTTATAGAAATATAGCTATGTTTTTTCTTTTGATTTTTGTGTTGATTTACAGGTGAAAAGGTAGCTAACGGCATATCCTTCCGAGCAATGTTAAAGTTAGCGAATTTGTGATATATATAACACATTGCATATTATACACTAGAGTAATCGTATACTGATTATGTAAGTTTTTCTCTCGCACATCTTGCTTCCTATCGACAGATACATGTTGTAGAAGCTAAGTCCAATTTATTGGGATGTACAAGATTGCGGGCCGGATTGATGCCCTTTTACCACGGAAAAAGTAGCAACAACAACAGTGTTTTGTGCCCGCGATGGCATAATCCAAGTCTGTTGATGTGTTTGACACTTATGGCTGTACTCGACGCTCCTCAATTTATGTAAGTTTATAATCTCTGTAGAAGTTTATGGACGAAACTGGGGATCATGTATGTATAGAATGCATGCCTCATAAAAGTTAGACCTTCGGATGTTTTTCCCTCATGGCTATGTGCATTTTTCCGTACAAATGGTTTGTTAGACTGTTATTTCTTAAATACGGTATCCATCAGATCGTCCAAAGCATGTACTGTATTCATTACAAGTAGAACATGTCTTGCGTTCTAAGTTTCCTATTTTGTTCTGACTAATATTTTGTAGAGATAGGAGAGAAAATGAAGTGATTGGCGATTTTACGGACCGTCCATCCACTGCGATCAAACGGTGGAGAAACTAGAGTTACGAGGAGTTACGAGACTAAAATTACATGAAATTACAAATAGTGGTGGGACTATTACAAAACTAGGGTGGGGCTAGTCATTTTCTAAAAGGGTAGTTCTGTCCAATTTTAGTCAAGGCCAAATCATGTTCACACCCTCGCTGTGTGGCCCGACACATCTGGGTCGTTCCTGATTCTAAAAAAAAATCTGGGTTGCTCCTCCACTCTTCCCGTAGAAAACTTGTTCGAGCCCTATCAGTTCGAAGCAGCAGGGTAGGATAGGGCGGAGCCGCCGGTGACCCCGGCGGTGGCGGTGGCAGCAGCAGAGGGGGGCCGCGAGGATGGCCGCTGGGACGAGGAGGCGGAGCCGATGACCCCGGCGGTGGCGGCGGCAGAGGGGGTCGGCGATGATGGCCGATGGGACGAGGAGGCGGAGCCGATGACCCCGGCGGCGGCAGCGGAGGGGTCCCAGGGGCTCTAGGACCGATGTCTGATGCAGCCGTGGTTCCTCGCTGTCAAGAGCTAGATCGAGCGCACGGCCTTTTGGAAAATTGGACGAATGGGCGTCCAAGAGGCACTCCTTGCCGGATCACGCTGCTGCTGGCGTAATCTAGGCCGGATCTGTGGAGAGCCCGGCGCAGCACCGTCTACAGGTCCATATCTCTTACAGTCTTACTCTACCTTATTCCTTGTAAGTTCACGGCTTCCATTGCTCTTCAGTTCTGGTTAGTAGTTGGAAACTGTAAAAGTATTGCAATTGGTTAGTAGATGGTTGTTGTTCTGCGACTAGACTGACCATCCAGCCTTAAATTTTAGTGTAATCTCAAGATATTGCAATTGAACTCTTCTTAAGGTAATTCTCTGTTTTATCTGAACTCACTAAGATTATTTGCTTTTTCTTTGGTCTTTTGCGCATTTAAAATGCCAGAGAAAATTTTGTCAATCTCTTTATTTTCACACAAAACCTAAGGTGTTCCCCATTTATAATTTAGAGACAAGCATCTTGTCAAAGCTTAGGCTTACAATGGAGACACCATCAATGGCAATTCCAAAGTTCTGTGCCTGATCTGTCAGTAGCTTTCTAATCTCCCACCTCACGCGCTGAAATTAAAGGGGAAAGGAGCAAACAATGAGCACCCACAAGTAATATATTCTGCCAAATATATACAAGCATGCCTACACAATGCTAGTAATCATTGTTGTGTAGAATGGCGCCATACATTGTGGAGCAAGGCCATAACTATGTTTCTTCACCTACATTTGCACAGATGAGCAATTATTGTCTTCTTGCCTTTTTCAGGTATTTGGCAATGTTGGCTCTTGGGCTGCCCAATTGATAACTGAAGCTGGTGGCAAGGTGGTCTCCATCAGAGATGTCACAGGGGCTGTCAAGAACTCCAATGGCGTTGACATAGCCAAGCTGATGAAGCACTCGGCAAAGAACCGCGGGATCAAGGGCTCCGACAAAAGGCGACGCCGTCGACCCGACCTCACTGCTCACGGAAGAGTGCGACGTGCTCATCCCGGCAGCTCTGGCAGGAGTCATAAACAAGTAATCTTCTTCTTCCTCATCCCAGCTCACTTCATCCTATCTTCTATGAGATTAATGCTCTGAAGCTCAGTTAGAGTATCCTCCTGGCTGTTATTTTTTCTTCTATATCTTAAAACATTTTTGTTAATAAATAGTCCTTTCGATTTTCTTCTTCTCCTAGGGACAATGTTGATGCCATCAAAGCAAAGTACATCATCGAAGCTGCTAACCACCCAACAGACCCCAAGGCCGAAGAGGCAAGAACACCAATGTTTTGGCACAAAACTAAGCTGCATTTGTTGACACATTTCACACATTGACTGACAGTAGAGAAGTGTACATGTTCGCGCTGCAGATTCTGGCAAAGAAGGGCGTGCTGATCCTACCGGACATACTGGCCAACTCCGGCGGAGTGATGGTGAGCTACTTCAGTGGGTGCAGAATCTCCAGGGGTTCATGTGGGACGAGGAGAAGGTAAATCGGGAGCTCAAGACGTACATGACCCGCGCCTCAAACATGTTCTGATTATTTAGGCAGTGTATGGTGCCGTATAAAATGGACAGTAATTATGTATAGTATATCTTTGAAAACCAGAATTGGCTCAATTTGGAACAATGCCTGCTTTATATGAATTTCTTGCCCGCTTTGCACGCGTTGCTATAAGTGCATTACCATACCTCAGCCATAATCATCCTTGACAAATATGGCAATCACCTTTAGTATGGAACAGAAGAAGCATGCACAACCTATTTTGTCAATGAGCAAGTTTAGCATATGTTTGTACATTGCTGATCTAGTTAGTAAGCAGAACTCTGTTATAGTAAAACTAGCTAGAGGATCACCGCGCCACACGTTGTCACAACTTCAGTTTCTGGAATGGTATGGTTGATGGCACTAGCCCCTCCTCAAGATGGAGGTCATGGGTTTGCAGGGGGCACACTGGAGATTTTCAGATTTAATTGTTTGAATGTATCTTTATTTCATTTCAGATTGTGTCAAGTCTTGTGTACTACTCCCTCTGCTCCATCGGTTCACAATTATAAGATGTTTCTAACTTATATTTGTGTCTGCTCCATCCATTTATAAGATGTTTCAAACTTATATTTGTGTCTGCTCCATCCGTTTATAAGATGTTTCTAACTTCTATTTGTGAACGGAGGGGTACTAAATATGAGCTTCTATCTACAAACTTTTGTCCGCGATCTATTTGTGACGACTTCTCCCAAGGTAGGAGCTACTTTTGTATGTATACTTCTCTTGATTCGTTCTATGTTGTCAAGTTCTCATTCATTTGGTGATCTTCTGTAATATTTGTGTTCGTTGATCATGGCCAAGTAAATCAAATTGAGTTTCCTGTTAAGGCCTGATGCTTACATCGAAACTGAACAAAATATATGGTGAAATAATCAAATGATAACAAAGTTTTGCACGATCCTCTGCACTTTTTATGCTAATCTGAATAATCTCACTTGAATCTAATAAAAATGCATCATCTTGTCTACAGCTTCTAACAGCCACCAGTAAAAACTGATAATCTTATCTACAGCAATCTGGAGCTCCTTTATCTTCTCTTGTTGTGCAACATCCTTCTTATCATGTTCTTGCGCCTTTCCTTCCATCTCTTCTAACCACCCATCCTGAAATTGCACAGTTTTTTAAATAAAAAAATGCACTGTGGTATTGATGTAAGCATATCTGTTTCCTACTGCTGCCTTGTGTATGGATCATTCTGAACATTAAAGATGATACCTGAGCTACTCAAAGCAGATGACATTGCCAGATTATTCTTTTGAACTTTTCGAGTGAGAGTCAAAAGCTGAGTATCTAGAGTTCCATTCACTGCCTCTGTAGATTAATATCTGCTCATTGTCAAATGACAGAAGAACACAAGGAACAAGATCATACATATAGAGAACCACATAATTTAGGTCTATATTGGAATCTCTAAAAAGACTTATATTTAGGAACGGAGGGAGTACACGGTAACATAACGGAGGAGCCATAATCTAGGTTCCTTCAAGTGCTCCTCATCTCGACCCCGACTACCGGTCATCTAGTACCGAGACCCTGATTAGTGGTACGGGACGTGTGATGCCTGTACTAGTAGTATGGCTCGTCTTATGATCATAGTGGGTCCAAACGACTAAGATCGGTACTAGTGGGCCCCGACGAGTATGATCATGCGGACGCATCAGTAGCACAATGTGTCCTCTAATTTTACTACTACCACTAGTATGGGTAGTCCGAACCCAAAACTACATTGACATGGCGACGGCCAGGTGGGCTGTCCCACTACAAGTTCAAGCTTTAGAGCTGGATTATTGTCCCAAGTAGTGTTTACATTATTTTCGAACCAACAATCAGTTTTCATTCAAGTGACAATTGTGAGACTATGTTTACAATAATAGGCTTTCAACTTTGAGTTGTTGCTCAATTTTTAGATGAAATGTTCCTTTGATGCCCTCACACTAAATTGTGGCTTTTACTATTTTTGTATTGCATATGCCGCACTAGTCCAAACTAGTGTTATGTTCATAACGTCAATTAAACGACCAGTTTTACTAAGAATGTCACTACATTTTGGATTTCCTTTCCTTTAGTTGTTTATACAGGAACGAATCAATCAAGTTTCTACCAAAATAGAACTACAGAATCAGTCCTTCCAGTTAAACATTTGGGAGCTGATAGGATGCAAATTTGCACAGGCACATTTCATGAGACAAGTAAAGAGTATTAGCTAACATTTTGGGTACAATTTGTCAAAATGCATATTTTCCATCATATAGTTGTACATGTACCTGGGTATAACCAATCAGATAGCACATTGGTTGAATCAGTTTCAGAGTTTAGGGTCAGTACATGACAAGCCAGTACTGAAATGATCACCTATCAATAAGCTTAGGATAGCCCCAAACATGTAGTCTCCAATGCTCCTTCTGTACAAGCATTTGAGGCGACAACAATGTTCGTTGGCATAAAAAATGAGCAGGAGGACTCGACCAACTCCATTTGAAATAGTGCTACATAAGGGCACGCTAACTGAAACAGATTTTCAGCAATGGTGAACAACAAGACCAATTCCACAAATAATGTACAGAAGTAGTAGAGCAAGCACAACACAATGTCACTAATAAACATATAAATGGGTGCCTTCTTCATAGAATGCAGACCCTGGTCGCAATCAGTCATGATACATATGATAGGGTACGTACTCAGATTACATAGCATCCTAATTAATCCATCACACTCTACAAGTTTTCTTTTGCAGGTACACTCTGCAAGTTATAACAAAGATAGTTACTAGAATTGCAAGTAAGGAAATGCAGCTGTCTTCTCTTCCTTGCTGAAGCCTTTGTCCATTCAAAAGCTCCCACATATCCTTTTTCTTCACATGGCAACCCTGTTTCAGAGAAAGCAGAGGAGGTTCAGGATAGCGGCGCACAAATTTCCTTGCGGGAACCTAAACATTACATAGCAGGTTCACAAATTTACTACTCATATTGCGGCACACAACTCCAAAACAGCAGCTTCGTAAGCTCATGATTAGATGCTGTGTAAATTAAGCATGATAGGCCAATTCTGAACTACATATGGCAATCTCACTTTTTGGAAAGGAGGATCATCATACACATATATAGCTCATTTCATCTGGGGCAGGGGCTATGGGAGAGGATTTCACTCGAAACGGAAGCAGTATATACCTGACTGATGTGAACCGTTGTCCCAGATGTATTCACAAGAGTCTAGAAGATGTGCTCAACCAACTGTCACAAAAACAAATAAATTATTATTTGCCTAAGTTGGTACAAGGAATGTACAGGTGCCAAAATCTCATCACACTAGCTAAAAGATGACAAAAAAGTCTTGTTAAGATATGTCAAAAATTATTCACTGGAGAGAGGAAGAGTTGAATGTAACACAATCCGAGGGATAAACTTGATCTGAATATGTCAAATGTGACTATGAAATTCTTTCTTAAGTCTGGCATACATAAACAGAACATCGAAAGCTTTTCAAATCAACATTGCAGAAAACTGAAAACAACTGCGAAATTTCACAATACCTATGTATCATATGTGCAAACCCGTGCAGTAGGAATACTTAAGCCGCAGCTCAAATGAGGTCGGCCAGATAGATCCTGCATACAAGGGGATAAGGAATGAACAACAAGCAGGTATGCTCAACACAGCAAAACTCAATGGTTTAGTACAGATTTACATATTCACTGCATTACGGAAGAACAAGCATGTAAGCCAAGATATGAAGTTAAATAATTGCAGCTCTCTCACTACCATTCAAGTCTTCATTTTGTCTGAGATAGATGAGTCTGAAAAACAACTTTTTTTCAAAAAATTGACAGGAGCTCTGTCATTTCCATTAGAGAAGAGAATATTGTCTCAAGCTAGCTATTCAAAAAATTGACAGGAGCTTCATCATTTTTATTGCTAGGTTCGTAGTAAGACTTAACATTGCTGCCTGTGCAAAATTAACTAGATGTATGGTTGTTTGAGTTATACATGTTTCTACTTACAAGGTTATATCTGAAAACAGAACTAAATAGACATTTTAAATATATTTCAGTCATAATATGACCATTTCCTGCAACCGTAACTATGAAATCCAAATTTCCTTGGTTCAGTTTTAGTAAATGTCTGATCTTTAACTTGCAGATTCACGCTACTGTAACCAAGGACATGACCGAAGCCAAACAAACACTAGGCTTTGCCTACCGATGTGCAAAACAAAAACAAACTAAATACAGATTCAGCTCCCATCATCCTGAACTACTCTGACTAAGCCCGTGGCCCTCATCCAAATCATTTCCTTAATCCTACAAACAATGGTAGCCACCTTCTGGTACTCATGCCTGCATATCATAACAGCAGATGCTTCACTGCAG
>NC_057812.1:662356600-662361567 GCF_018294505.1 Triticum aestivum
AAGTTTGTGTTTCGGTGCCTTCACATGAATATTGCACTGAATAAATTGTGAATAGCAATATCTACTTGCTTTTTACTTCATGATTGTTGCACTAACGAGACTGACTAAATATGAGCTGGCTCAAAGCCTAGGTTGCATAGCAATTGGTTTAAATTTGCAGCTAAAGGAAGAAACACCATCCTAGAAGAAAATTATACTCCCATATGCAAAACAACCAGCTAGACAAAGACGCAAAATAATCAGAGAAGCCAGCAAAATGTTTAGTTAGTACAGTACCATTTTCGCCTTGAGTGCAGCTAACGTTACATTCAACTGAAGATAAGGTATTACAGGCTTTTGCCTTCTAACCGTGGAATTAACAACAGTTTTCTCAATCTAGTGTGATGGGAAGGTAATGGGAGGGGGTCAGGGAAGTGGGTGGAGGAAGGGTGGCTACCTGCCTACGGACTGGTCCGCGGCGTTGCTCGGCATGACCGGATGCTCGACGGAGGGATGCGCTGCAGGGGGCGGTGGGGCAGAGGAGGCTTCGGCGGGCTCGGCACGCCGCGCCTGATGGCATGCAGTTCCTGCGGCTCCTGGCGGCGGGCCAGAAACCTGGCGGCAATCCAGCGGGATCCCTTAATTGCGGCGGCGGCGAGGTCCGGCGGGATCCCTTGATGGCGGCGGCGGCGAGGTCCGGCGGGATCACTTGATTGCGGCGGCGGCGAGGTCCGGTGGGATCCCTTGTTTGCGGCGGCGGCTTTGGACGGAAACTGGATTAGGGGAGGGGCGAGAAAAAGTATAGGCAGCTGCGGCTGTGTGACGATCTGGGGCAGCGGCGGCACGACCGACAGGAGGGACGCCGTCGTCGCCACGGTCGAGGGTCGGGTCGGTGGCGGCGGCTGTGCGAGGGGATTGAGGAGGATAATAAACTGACAACGACGAAGGCTATGCGAGGGATTGACTAGCGACTCGATTGACCGGCTAATTTACTACTCTACCCTGTTCGCACATAAAAAACCTTTAAATGATTTCTTTGATCCGACGGTTAGAAAAAATCAGCGGCGGAGTTACACGAAATTATGAATCGTAACTCGTCAATCACCGTAATGCACACACTAGCAACTTCCAATATTATATTTGAGTACTTCTCTTTAGATGTACTGGATATATAATATATAATGTAATATATGTCCAGATTTGGGAATTTTTATGTATGTTTTTTATAAAGTTCTGTAGCGTTTTCTTATAATATATACTATACATACAATTTTTTAATACAATTTTGTTAGAATTTTTCCATTCTTGCAATTTTGTTACCCATATGCAGAATATGATGCAAGGTGTCAATTAGGCAGCAGAAACACATTAGTGCCAATTTTTTAATACATGTACGCCTATTAGTTTTTCTTTATTATGTTTCATACAAATATTGTATCACCATTGATTGCAAATGACATTATTTCGTCTTTTGCTCCCAGGCCTGAAATCCCTATCTCTTCTCTACTTCTCTATCTACTACTATTAATAATCTTCTACTACTATTAAACAATCAAACAAGAGCTTTCTTACATGCACCCCGTAATTAATCCCACAATAACGCACGAGCCAATCAGCACCACACGATTATCTATCTACTTCTTCTACTACTATTAAACAATCAAACAAGAACTTTCTTACATGCACCCCGCAATTAATCACACAATAACGCACGAGCCAATCAGCACCACACGATTAGGCCAACAAGTCTCAATCTAACGGCCATCATTAATCCAATACCTCTACAGTGTGCACTTAGCATTTACCAATGACTGACCGTACTTCACCAGGAGAGTAGTAGTCGAACAACCAGCCCCGCGCGTCCCCTACAATCACGGAAATCAGATCGCAAACTAACAACCAACCCAGCATCCCCTACAATCACGGAAAATCAGATCGCAAGCTAAGGGAACTTCACGCCCTTGACCTTGACCCCACCGCCAGGCACATACGCCGCCAACCAACGGCGTCTCCTGCCTGCGCAGCGACCACGCCGCACTGCACCGTCCCGTCACCTCCGTGCACGATCGCCATCGCCGATTGTTGCCGCTCGTAGCGTGGCATCCGTCCTGCGAGATCGCCAGTGCCCAGGAGAGAGCCTGCCCCGGCACCCGCACCGCCGTGCCCGCCCTGCACTGGCACCCACGCCGCCGCGCACACGCCCGCCGGGGCAGGGCGCCAGCGCCTGTCGCGTCCCCTGAACCAGCCGGGCACACGCAGCTGTGATTCTTCCGAGGACTTCTTCAGGTTCGACTTCTTCCTTTGACTGTTGCAGCATTACTCATGATTAGATTTTTGATAATAGAGTTCTAACTAATAAACAGTTGCACAGCAAAATGCTATAAGCCTTTCATTTTACATACTGACTATATGAGGATAATGAAACTGGATTTGTGTTGCACAAATTGCCTTTACTATATCAAGTAAATACAGGAAAGTGACTTTACTATATCAAGTTCCATCAACATGACCACCAACACAATCATTCTACAAAGTAATATAGCATCTATCCAGCTCCAGGGTGTTACAATGAATTGTATAAATCTGTATAAACCCACTTTTGCACACCACATGATTGAGAATGTGCATGATTATTTAAACTGAAAACATCTGGAGTACACGTGATCCATTCTAATTCTGAAAACTAAAGAAGTCGCACTTCCTGCTCCCTGAGTACAAAATGGTGCATTTGAATGTCTGTTTGTTGGAACTACGCAACTTTAGCATATCTTTTTTTTCATGTGCATCTCCTAATAGGTGAGAGCATCAACAACATTTTGTTGATCTATCATGAACCGGTTTAGAATATATGTTTTTGCAGGACTAATGCTTGTGGTAAGCCATCTAAGAAATATTTAGAGTTGCCGGCAAAGGTAATCTGGAAGTATGATTTAGTAAACAAATATGCCCGACCATCACATCAAGGAAATGTTCCATATACAACTACATGAATTTCTTAGAACAATAAAAATATTGTGCAATGCAACGAAGATTCAAAACATACTCTTTGATTCAGACTTGTTGCTCCCATCCCCTTTCGGTACCAAAAAGTGTTCAAGTTTTGTACCTGATCTGGAATCCAAACCCCTGGCTTGCTGAATGACTCGAGCAGGTCAGAACCACATAGCAGCATTACCTTGACACTTCCTGAGACAAAACGCAAGTCGTAAACAACTGATTTATATACAGTGTTATAGTACTGATACAATTGGTGATCCAACAATGTGAGAGAAGACACTACTGTGTTGCAACAACAAAAATCATTGTCACATACCTTGATCAGCTAAGCCATCCTTGCACAGAAGAATTCTTAACTCTTGAGAGAATGGTCAAGGTACGCTGATGACCTTTCTGCATTGCCTGTATCAAGAACACAAGAATGTGTCCATCAAATGAACACATCATCCGAACTGAAAGTACCTTATGTGATAGCGAAAATCCAATGGTACGCATGTACTGATAACATGAAAAATCAGGTTATTATGCATGGATCAACCATCACGAAAGACGAGCTTCAACATGCCAATTCGCAGAGGCGAATCCGGTGAGCAAACGGCAAGAGGTCATGAGCAGCCCCAAATTGCAAATTCGGTCATGAGAATGTGGTGTTAACACAAACCCATACACATTTCCAGTTCCGCATAGTACCTTCTTCTTGTTAGCATCGGTTCACCAGGGACATGTATCCATTAAGGCAGTAACATCCCAGCACCGACTACCCTCGCTGCTGCAACTCATCCTTTGCAAGCTCTGTACGTATGAAACAAGAGATGGGGTAATATGCAATCTATTTGTTCTGATTCTCAGCATGTTCTAATATTAACACAACACTTCAGAGTTGCTAAACAGATTTAACAGGTGTTGCGGCTTACCAAACATGCCTGTGCATGTAGGTGGGAAGGTTGAAGCTCCCGGTGGCCACCAGCACAACACCACCCCGCCTTCCCCCGTCTCTGCGGTCATCCAATTGAATAAGGGAACGTATGGTGGACTAGGATGACTCTGAATAACGCAAGTGAAGAAATCCAAGATCAGGTTCTTTTCTTTCTGCTTACAGATTTGGATCCGTGGACAACTTCTCTGTGGGGACGGGAACTTCCACCTCCTCCAAGGCCATGGCCACGGCCGTCCTCTTCAAATTCCCAGCTGAGCAAGAAGCCGGCACAAAATCTTCGCTTCTCTCTTCCTGGGGTCGGCGTGCGCCCCCCGCCTGAGAGGTCGGTAGTCCGGCGTGTGCGGTAAGGGGCCGGCATCACCGGCGAGCATGCCAAGCTCGACCGCCTCCTCGAGCACTTCGAGGGCCGAATTCGAAGGAGGAGCGAGGTGGAGTAGGGGCATGCACGTCCGCCGGCGTGGGTGACGAAGGGGAGGGGCGGCCTTACAGGGAGCGCCGGCTATGGAGGGAGGGATCTGGCGACCATGGAATATTAGGGAAGGGAGGAGAAAAGACAGGGGCGGTGGAATGACTGGCTTTTTTAGTACAACTACAGTATATACTAGCAGTGTCCAGAGAAGGATTGTGAGTGACTGTGGCGTTGTCCAAACCAATTTTCTTTCATCCTCTAGAAAAATACTTTTCTTTTATAGGGCATGTTCGATTTTGGGTGCCATTTCTTTAATCATCACGGCTTGTTATGATCATGATGATCAGTTGATGGTTTAAAAAGTTTCGTATAAATATCTATAAAAATTAAATAAAACTGAATATATTTTATGTTTTGTAATCCTGTAGGTCATCTTGTGGAGTACTTCACCGGAGATATAAATTTTATGGGTCTATGAAAACTAACTAACTCTGATTACTACTTTATAGGATCATATGACATATTTTAGAACAAAACTACCTGTCATTTTAGTGGATGAGGAATAAAATGATGATATTACAAGAAATCAAGACTTGAAAGATGACGGAAACAACACAGACCCCAAAGATTGAATGATTATTGATA
>NC_057812.1:662361577-662365611 GCF_018294505.1 Triticum aestivum
CCCCAAAACATCGAACATATCACCCGAAGTTGAGCTCATCTCACAATCATTTATCCTTTCACCGACTGTCACTCCAACAAACGATGACTTAATAGAGTAACTTTGTTCATCGGTATGATTGATGATGTCCCTTTACTAGAGTAAGACATATTTTTTCATATTTTAAAGTATGAAGGAAATGAAGTTGACGAGGAAGTTTTTGATATATATTTTAAAGTACGAAGGGAACCAAGCTCAAACCAATATCCCATCGGATGGAGCACCATAGATCGTATCAATAAATGGACCTTCAAGAGATAATGGTGTTTAGTTGTGTTTTTTAAATTATGTAACAAATTATAATAGAATTATGTGATCATCAATGTTATATGAAGACATGTTTATGGGTCGTATGTTACACGCGCGCTCATATCACTGAGCATAAGACAGATTTGAATGGGTCGGTAAAAAACTCGCTAGAAGAGAAAATATACTCAAATAGATGTTTTTATTGTAGATTATGATACGTGCGTTGCACATGCATGTGTACTAGTAGCAAAAAACAATCTAACCACACTCTCAAATTTGAGAAAATCCGAACTTTATTCTTATGTGTAAATGTTCACACTAACATTGGAATATCAAATTGTCGGTGTACAAAAAGAGGGGTACACTTTTTGTACCCCTATAACTGTGCACGGGCAGTCTGAGTCTACTACTATTAAACAATCAAACAAGAACTTTCTTACATGCACCCCGCAATTAATCCCACAATAACGCACGAGCCAATCAGCACCACACGATTAGGCCAACAAGTCTCAATCTAACGGCCATCATTAATCCAATACCTCTACAGTGTGCACTTAGCATTTACCAATGACTGACCGTACTTCACCAGGAGAGTAGTAGTCGAACAACCAGCCCCGCGCGTCCCCTACAATCACGGAAATCAGATCGCAAACTAACAACCAGCCCAGCATCCCCTACAATCACGGAAAATCAGATCGCAAGCTAAGGGAACTTCACGCCCTTGACCTTGACCTCACCGCCAGGCACATACGCCGCCAACCAACGGCGTCTCCTGCCTGCGCAGCGACCACGCCGCACTGCACCGTCCCGTCACCTCCGTGCACGATCGCCATCGCCGATTGTTGCCGCTCGTAGCGTGGCATCCGTCCTGCGAGATCGCCAGTGCCCAGGAGAGAGCCTGCCCCGGCACCCGCACCGCCGTGCCCGCCCTGCACTGGCACCCACGCCGCCGCGCACACGCCCGCCGGGGCAGGGCGCCAGCGCCTGTCGCGTCCCCTGAACCAGCCGGGCACACGCAGGTGTGATTCTTCCGAGGACTTCTTCAGGTTCGACTTCTTCCTTTGACTGTTGCAGCATTACTCATGATTAGATTTTTGATAATAGAGTTCTAACTAATAAACAGTTGCACAACAAAATGCTATAAGCCTTTCATTTTACATACTGACTATATGAGGATAATGAAACTAGATTTGTGTTGCACAAATTGCCTTTACTATATCAAGTAAATACAGGAAAGTGACTTTACTATATCAAGTTCCATCAACATGACCACCAACACAATCATTCTACAAAGTAATATAGCATCTATCCAGCTCCAGGGTGTTACAATGAATTGTATAAATCTGTATAAACCCACTTTTGCACACCACATGATTGAGAATGTGCATGATTATTTAAACTGAAAACATCTGGAGTACACGTGATCCATTCTAATTCTGAAAACTAAAGAAGTCGCACTTCCTGCTCCCTGAGTACAAAATGGTGCATTTGAATGTCTGTTTGTTGGAACTACGCAACTTTAGCATATCTTTTTTTTCATGTGCATCTCCTAATAGGTGAGAGCATCAACAACATTTTGTTGATCTATCATGAACGGTTTAGAATATATGTTTTTGCAGGACTAATGCTTGTGGTAAGCCATCTAAGAAATATTTAGAGTTGCCGACAAAGGTAATCTGGAAGTATGATTTAGTAAACAAATATGCCCGACCATCACATCAAGGAAATGTTCCATATACAACTACATGAATTTCTTAGAACAATAAAAATATTGTGCAATGCAACGAAGATTCAAAACATACTCTTTGATTCAGACTTGTTGCTCCCATCCCCTTTCGGTACCAAAAAGTGTTCAAGTTTTGTACCTGATCTGGAATCCAAACCCCTGGCTTGTTGAATGAATCGAGCAGGTCAGAACCACATAGCAGCATTACCTTGACACTTCCTGAGACAAAACGCAAGTCGTAAACAACTGATTTATATACAGTGTTATAGTACCGATACAATTGGTGATCCAACAATGTGAGAGAAGACACTACTGTGTTGCAACAACAAAAATCATTGTCACATACCTTGATCAGCTAAGCCATCCTTGCACAGAAGAATTCTTAACTCTTGAGAGAATGGTCAAGGTACGCTGATGACCTTTTTGCATTGCCTGTATCAAGAACACAAGAATGTGTCCATCAAATGAACACATCATCCGAACTGAAAGTACCTTATGTGATAGCGAAAATCCAATGGTACGCATGTACTGATAACATCAAAAATCAGGTTATTATGCATGGATCAACCATCACGAAAGACGAGCTTCAACATGCCAATTCGCAGAGGCGAATCCGGTGAGCAAACGGCAAGAGGTCATGAGCAGCCCCAAATTGCAAATTCGGTCATGAGAATGTGGTGTTAACACAAACCCATACACATTTCCAGTTCCGCATAGTACCTTCTTCTTGTTAGCATCGGTTCACCAGGGACATGTATCCATTAAGGCAGTAACATCCCAGCACCGACTACCCTCGCTGCTGCAACTCATCCTTCGCAAGCTCTGTACGTATGAAACAAGAGATGGGGTAATATGCAATCTATTTGTTCTGATTCTCAGCATGTTCTAATATTAACACAACACTTCAGAGTTGCTAAACAGATTTAACAGGTGCTGCGGCTTACCAAACATGCCTGTGCATGTAGGTGGGAAGGTTGAAGCTCCCGGTGGCCACCAGCACAACACCACCCCGCCTTCCCCCGTCTCTGCGGTCATCCAATTGAATAAGGGAACGTATGGTGGACTAGGATGACTCTGAATAACGCAAGTGAAGAAATCCAAGATCAGGTTCTTTTCTTTCTGCTTACAGATTTGGATCCGTGGACAACTTCTCTGTGGGGACGGGAACTTCCACCTCCTCCAAGGCCATGGCCACGTCCGTCCTCTTCAAATTCCCAGCTGAGCAAGAAGCCGGCACAAAATCTTCGCTTCTCTCTTCCTGGGGTCGGCGTGCGCCCCCCGCCTGAGAGGTCGGTAGTCCGGCGTGTGCGGTAAGGGGCCGGCGTCACCGGCGAGCATGCCAAGCTCGACCGCCTCCTCGAGCACTTCGACGGCCGAATTCGAAGGAGGAGCGAGGTGGAGCAGGGGCATGCACGTCCGCCAGCGTGGGTGACGAAGGGGAGGGGCGGCCTTACAGGGAGCGCCGGCTATGGAGGGAGGGATCTGGCGCCATGGAAGATTAGGGAAGGGAGGAGAAAAGACAGGGGCGGTGGAATGACTGGCTTTTTTAGTACAACTACAGTATATACTAGCAGTGTCCAGAGAAGGATTGTGAGTGACTGTGGCGTTGTCCAAACCAATTTTCTTTCATCCTCTAGAAAAATACTTTTGTTTTATAGGGCATGTTCGATTTTGGGTGCCATTTCTTTAATCATCACGGCTTGTTATGATCATGATGATCAGTTGATGGTTTAAAAAGTTTCGTATAAATATCTATAAAAATTAAATAAAACTGAATATATTTTATGTTTTGTAATCCTGTAGGTCATCTTGTGGAGTACTTCACCGGAGATATAAATTTTATGGGTCTATGAAAACTAACTAACTCTGATTACTACTTTATAGGATCATATGACATATTTTAGAACAAAACTACCTGTCATTTTAGTGGATGAGGAATAAAATGATGATATTACAAGAAATCAAGACTTGAAAGATGACGGAAACAACACAGACCCCAAAGATTGAATGATTATTGATA
>NC_057812.1:662365656-662368941 GCF_018294505.1 Triticum aestivum
CCCCAAAACATCGAACATATCACCCGAAGTTGAGCTCATCTCACAATCATTTATCCTTTCACCGACTGTCACTCCAACAAACGATGACTTAATAGAGTAACTTTGTTCATCGGTATGATTGATGATGTCCCTTTACTAGAGTAAGACATATTTTTTCATATTTTAAAGTATGAAGGAAATGAAGTTGACGAGGAAGTTTTTGATATATATTTTAAAGTACGAAGGGAACCAAGCTCAAACCAATATCCCATCGGATGGAGCACCATAGATCGTATCAATAAATGGACCTTCAAGAGATAATGGTGTTTAGTTGTGTTTTTTAAATTATGTAACAAATTATAATAGAATTATGTGATCATCAATGTTATATGAAGACATGTTTATGGGTCGTATGTTACACGCGCGCTCATATCACTGAGCATAAGACAGATTTGAATGGGTCGGTAAAAAACTCGCTAGAAGAGAAAATATACTCAAATAGATGTTTTTATTGTAGATTATGATACGTGCGTTGCACATGCATGTGTACTAGTAGCAAAAAACAATCTAACCACACTCTCAAATTTGAGAAAATCCGAACTTTATTCTTATGTGTAAATGTTCACACTAACATTGGAATATCAAATTGTCGGTGTACAAAAAGAGGGGTACACTTTTTGTACCCCTATAACTGTGCACGGGCAGTCTGAGCCACCACTACTAGGGAAAAGGCTAGCAGCAGGGCGGGTTTTAGACCTATCAGTAGCGCGGGGTTGTGCGCTACTGATAAGGCGCTACAGCTAACGAATGGCAGTAGCGTGCCTCCACCCACGCTACTGCTAAATCGACTTAGTAGTAGCGAGTTCCAGGAGGAGCGCTGCTGGTAATTATAGTAGCGCTTCTCTCTGCCCGCGCTGCTACTATTATTTCGTATTTTATTTCATGTTGTATCCGTACATCTTTACACAAGTTTTCATACAACAGGAATTTACAAATTGTTTTTACATCATAATGAGTTATTACATCACGGGGTGAAAGAACCGCATGGACTAGTTTCAAGTGGACGGACATCCACTTGAAACTAATCCGCGGTTCTTTCACCCAATGATATAATAAATATCATCATCATCATCATATCATTAACACCTTATCATCATCATCATATCATTGGTCACTAGTCGTAATCACAAGTACTCCTCACATCTTCAACTCTAACACATTGTATCACATAATAAACATATTGTACCTCATAGGACCTACTACATTCTCTTAGGACCTACTATATTCTCTAAGGTAAAATAGCAAAAAACAAGATAGCCCCTGGCTCTCCATTATGGAGAATGCAGATTATCCTGTCTCCAATTCTTGCCTTTCGCTTAATGTTGCTTCCAAGAACCTCCTTACGAATGTCCAAACATTTTTTCCACTCTTTGATTAGCATTTGTTCACCGGTTTCAGAAATTCGATATGCACAGGTGAGATCCGTAGGATGACCTGGCTGTAGGTTCAGAACTTCAAGGCGACCATTTTAATACATCAGATGAGGCACACAATCCATCGGGATTTTTTGTTGAAAAACATAGTAATAACTTCGTAGTTAGCAATGATGTACTAGTTTTAGAAGTATGCAAAAGATGCACGGATGTCGTAATAGTAAAATATCTTACCAGGGTATCTCCATAGAAGTTATCGTGGTTCAACACGTGCACTAGTGGCACGTATTCACCATAATTTGGAGGAGTTCGATAATAGGTATTGTAATTCTCAAAAAAAGTACAATAAGCAATTAGATAATTTTTCTCCTTATAAGTTAATTCGAAGCCATCAGTGTAGTGGGTTTTGTCTACCATCTTCTGCACATTCTTTGAAGATTCAAAATAAGCTGTCAATGGAAATAAACTGTCAACTATTTTGAAATAAACAATATAAATTAGTTAATAACTATGTTTGAGAAACTCACATTGCGGTAGAATAGGAAGCGTATCAACAAGGACCCAAATATCCATATTGTCTTGCTCGATGTCAGGATCACCAAGATCCATGGTGACAATCATACCCTCATAAAACCATACATTTTGCAAAGTGCTTCCCAATTTTGGCAACCAAAATGGGTTACGCTCTGATAATTGTACAGATTTACTTCAAAATCGATATCATGATGGGTCCTTAGGTGTATTTTCTTTGTTTGAAAATTTTCATGGTCTTCAAAACCCATCCTCTCCAAGATATAGCGTCTTGCATGGCATGGGATAAGCTGGTCGAATTGTAAAAGATGAAAATTAGACGTTGAAATAGTTGAAGTCATGCTTAATTACGAAAAAACACTTGTCGTTGTTGCGTACCATTTCAACATCGAAGGTCTCCTCGAGCTTAATGCTGAAGCGCCGATCTTCATCCAGTTGAACGAACCTGTCGCACATACCTCGATCATCGTGGCACCAGCTGCACTCCCTCGGGAGACTGTCGTCGTCCGAGTATGACATTTCCTACGTTCATCATTCAAAGATTAAACTTGTACATATTTTAGCACAAGTCATGCCAGAATTCACGGAAAAATCCGGCATGACCTTTGCTAAAAAAGGACATATCGAGCGCCTGAAATTTGCCGGAACGGAAATTAATCAACACTCCGGCAAAACATAGGCCACTCGGAGGTGTAACCAAAACATGAAATAATTGCTTAAACTAAAAAATAACACCAAATATGGCATGTTCAACTAGTTCTATTAATTCAACTAGTTCTTACTAAATATAAACTTAGTATAAAAAGAAAAAAAACCAGTTCTTTCTAAAAATGAAGTAGTTCAACTAGTTATTAATTTACTTACTATACTAGTTCAACTAAAACTTAACTAGTTCAACTAAAACTTAACTAGTTCAACTAAAACTAAACTAGTTCTATTAATTCAACTAGTTCTTACTAAATATAAACTTACTATAAATAGAAAGAAACTAGCACATCTACTACTACTAATTAACATCTAACTACTACATCTACTACTAATTAACATGTACTACTGCTAATTATACAACTAGTTTACCATAACTACTAGTAATTAATATCCACTACTTCTAAAAATCATTATCTATGAACCCTAAATTAACATATACTACTACTAAAATCATCTACTAACTAAGCAAAGAGAGAGATGATGGGGGGCTTACAGAGGGAGAGACGGTGGCGGGGAGGTGCTCGGCGACGGAGGGGCGGCGAGGGCGGGCTCGGGATCGGGAGGGCGGCGGTCCTGGGCGGCGGGCTCGGTCGAGGGCGGCGGCGGTGAGGTCGAGGGCGGCGACAGTGTGGTC
>NC_057812.1:662369336-662409830 GCF_018294505.1 Triticum aestivum
GGAAGGAGGACTTAGTGAAATTTTGATGCGGGGGGTGGTTAACTCGAACTAGCAGTAGCGCACGTACAGAAAACGCGTATAGCTAACTTATCTACAGCGCGTTTTAGAGAAAACCGCTACTGCTAATGGAAGCAGTTATTTCTTTTGTTTAGTAAAAACATCAAAAATATACATTGGTAATCATTATCTTTTTGTGTATAATCTAAATAGTCAACATGAATCCTCACTGTACCTGTATAGGTACAGGCGATGATTCATATTGCAACCACAAATCATACACATATAGTTCAATGAAGACCAAGTGCTCGAGATAGGTTGAGAAGCAACATATTTAAGGTGGTAAACACCTTGTTCGCTTAGCAGTATGGGACTAAACTTAATTAGTTGCGGTCATACTTAGCAGTAGCGAGTTTTGAGCAAAACCGTTGCTACTAAGTTCTTTAGCAGTAGCGCGTCCACGGGAAGGGCGCTACTACTATATCTAGCCTAGGGGCAACACCGTGGCAATTATAGTAGTAGCGCTCTTTTCACCTAGAGCGCTACTGCTACTCAGTCATTAGCAGCGCTCTTTTCTAAAGCTCGTTGCTGCTAATTAGCAGTAGCGCCTGTTTTTAGACCGCGCTGCTGCTAAGTTCTGTGTATAAGGGTTTCCCTAGTAGTGCATGGGCACCACCACACTGAGCAAGGCAAGGGAGCTGAGCCAAGGTAAGGCCGAAGCTCAGGAGAAGCAGAACGACACCAAGACCAAGACCACGAAGAGCAAAGGGGACGAAGCGGGCCCCTCCCCCCGGCAAGATCCTTGCCGGGAGGCGGTTTTAGCAAACCCGGCAAGACCCTTGCCGTGGCAGCTCGCCCCACACCTACGAAGTGAGTCACCCTTGAGTCCACTGCCCCCATGGGGCAAGGATTCGGGAGACATCCCCATGGTGGCATGCAGATCTTTGTGAAGACATTCAAGATCAGATACACCCTTCAGAAGATGATGATCCTTGGCGGGATCCCAGCCAAGGAGGACCACAAGGCCCCCGGCAAGAGCCTTGCCGGGGATGACAGCAGGCACCACGTCAAGGCCCTTGCCAAGAACACCCGTAGGGCCACCATCAGGCCCATGCCAGTCAAACCTCCACCGCCGTTCGCATGCAGCTGCCGACCCAACCAGCTGGGCAGGCACCTGCGTGGGCGGCATGCAGATCTTCATGGAGACCCACCACTGCGCCACCTCAGCTGCCTGCCTGCCTACATGGCACCGCGAGCGCCGCTGGCCAGGGCGCGTGTCGACGCGAGAGGGAGCGGCGACGGATGAGACATGGCTCTCCCCCGTCCCCGATAAAGCAAGGACACCTGGGGAAGACGCATTAAATAAGCCTTGTCATGTAATGCGAGGGATAGCCTCACATCACTATTCCCTTTCCACCTCCTGTGTGCCATTGTGGCAACCCCTTTCCTATAAAAGGAGGCCCGAGGCGACCAGGAGGAGGATTCGGCTTTTTGGAGCTCCTCACGCCCCATAGCTAGCTCAAGAACACATATATACAATCCACCAAAGCAGGAGTAGGGTTTTATGCATCCCCGCAGCCCGAACCTGGATAAACAAACCGTGTGCTATCTGTTTGATCCGCTCTTCTCACGACCCCACGCCCCGCAACCATAGTAGGGATTCTTGTGGTCCCATAGGTGTCGTTCCCACCGACATCTTTGGCGCGCCAGGTAGGGGGCGCAGTTGTGAGAATCGGCTTTAGCAGTTAGTTCGACGCTTCTTCATCATCATGGCGCCCAAGAAGAAGACGACGGGGGCGGTTGGCCCGTCGGAAGCCGGACATCCTGTCACGACGCGGGCGAGCAGCGGACCGGTCGCAGAAAGGACCCGGGGCGCCGTTTGCGAACACCAACACCGTCCCAGCAGCCGGAGTTTGGGAGGCGGCGATGTTCGTGCGCCTGGTAACGGGCCGCACGCCGCCAAATCCAAAGACGGAGCCAGGCCCTCCGCGGGTGGCGCGGGGCCTTCCAAGATCGCCGCCACCCCGCCTGAAGGCGATGCGAGGGCCTCCAAGACTCCCACGCCGGCGCCGATGGCGCGCTCCTCTCAAGCGGCACACGACGAACGGCGTAATCACGCCGAAGACCCCGGGCGTCGCCACAGGAAGAGCCCCGAGCGCCACTCCCGGGAGGTAGAAGACTTGCCCGCTCGCCGAGCCGCTAGTGAAGATGGCATGCGACTGCGGGGTCGTGATAGAGCTCCTTCTGACATGGTCAGAAGTCGAAGCGCGTCGCGATCCGTGCAGGTTTCGCTGCCACCAATGCCAGCAGAAGCCCTGGCACGCGTGTAGTTGCTCCTCGATTTTCCTCCCACTACGGGGAAACTCAACGAATCGAGAGCCACTATCCAAAGCTTAGTTGCGGTGGCCAACAAAGACGAACCGAGTCTGGTGGAGCCCCCGGGTCGACGCTCCGACGGAGTCCCACGCACCAGTGGCAGGAAAGCCGGCGGCGCCGCGACCACGGTGCACTCACCTCCTCCTCGCCTGGTACCGCGGATGCCAGCCCGTCGCGACGTTATGGGCGACGAAATCTCCATAGCGTCGTCCGACCCACGGACCCACTGTGACCAGCGCCATGTCCTTCGGGAACGAGAACATGAAGACGCTCAAACCACTATCAAGCGCCGGTGCGGAGCGCGCCACCAGTCAGACAGGCGAGCAGGGCCTGCTATGAACCACCCGGCACCGGAGAGCCCTAGAGGCCTACCTTACGAGGTAGGCTGTCCGGCTTTTACCCGTGAGCTGCAGCAGTTCCAGTGGCCCACTCACCGCACCTTCAAACCTGACGTGGGCGAAAAGTACAGCGGCAAGACCCACCCGTCCGTGTTCCTCAGCATCTACACCATTGCGATGCAAGCTGCCGGAGCCTGTGATGATAGGGTGCTTGCGAATTACTTTCCGTTGGCTCTTAAACCCAATGCCATGTCATGGTTGATGCACTTGCCGGTAGACTCTATTTCCTCCTGGTCGGATTTGTGCCATGAGTTTGTGGGCGCCTTTACTGGAGGCCACCAAGCCCATGGCCAAGCGAGCGACCTGCACGTCATTCCCCAGAAGGGAGGCGAGAGTCTCCGCAAGTATATACAAAGGTTCAGCCGGATACAGTACAATATCCCTGATGTTCACCCTACCGCCATCATCAGCGCGTTCCATCAGAACGTGTGTAACCGCAAGATGCGCGAAGAGCTGGCAATGAACAAGGTGAAAGATGTAGCAGAACTCTATGTTCTTGCTCACAGATGTGCCCGAGCTGAAGAGGGAAGGAAGTACCCCGGCGAAGACGCCGGCGTGGAAACCGACTCCTCAGATGAAGATACTACTGCCCCGGCGAAGAAGGGTCGGCGCCACAACAGGAAGCGCAAAGGTAAAGCCGTGCTTGCTGTCGAGGGATCTGGTGACACCGGCTCCACCAAGAAAACCAAGGCAGATGACCCCGGCAAGGAAATTGCCGAATGTGTCGCCTACTGGGCCTCGGCAGTTGCCGAGAAGCCAAGAAACTCCGACAAGCGATACTGCAAGATCCATCGCACCAAAGGCCATGCTCTCCAAGACTGCCGACAGGTTGAGCTCCTCGATGAGAAGCAGAGGGCTGAATATGAGAGGCGGGACAAGGAGAAGGGCCAAGGCGGTGCTGAAGGGTCCGGCAAGAAGCGTGACGGCCAGGCGGGCCGTCACGGCAAGGATAAACAACAGGAGAGGCCCGCCCGGTGCCGTGACAAAAAGACAGAAGACGACGATCACGAAGAGGATGACGAATCCGGCGACCAAGAGTTTCAGAAAGCTACAGAGGCCATGTGCGTCAACGGCGACGCCTTGCTGCATACTTCTCACCGCCAGCTTAAACAGTGGGCGCGAGAGATTACAGTGGCAGAGCCGTCGTTTGATGCCCAAAGGCCGCTGAAGTGGTCCCGCACACCTATCATTTTTGACACCGAGGATCACCCTGATCGCACTACTGCGGTCGGGTGCTTGCCATTGTTGGTTTCACCAACAATACGCAACCTCAAGGTGACAAAGATGCTAGTCGATTGCGGGGCCGGTCTAAACTTGATCTTGCTTGCCGTGATCGAGAAACTGCAGATTCCTGATGGAGACCTCGAAGAGACGGGCACGTTTCAGGGGGTCAACCCAGGAAGAAGCCAACCTAAGGGAAAGGTCACGCTGCCCGTGACTTTTGGAAGCGATCTGAACTACAGGACGGAGAGGATCGTGTTTGATGTTGCCAAGATCCCCTTGCCCTACAATGGGATCCTTGGCCGCCCAGCGCTGGCCAAGTTCATGGTGGCGTCACACTACGCCTACAACACCCTGAAGATGCCAGGACCTGTGACGATCATCACCATCCCCTTCGATAAGAAAGATGCGCTGATTTGCGCTGACCAATTATACCAGCAAGCAGTTGCAGCAGCTGCCGCCACTAGGGCACTTGCTCCTGCCACTGGGACCCCGGGAGGGAAGAAGAAGAAGACCAGTGAGACCTCGAACACCCACTCCGGCAAGCGCACCTCTTTGGAGTGTAGCGCTCCCGTCGAGGATGTGCCAGAGAGCTCCACCGGCAGAAACAAGAAGCCCAGGGCCATACCGCCGGGAACCAAGAAGGTTTCTGTCAATGAGGACGGCACGGGAGGGGCTTTCACCATAAGCTCCACCCTCGACGACAAATAGGAAGATGCGCTCGTCACCTTCCTGCGGGCGAATGTCGATGTGTTTGCATGGCAAGCTTCCGACATCCCCGGCGTTCCTAGGAAGGTGGTTGAGCACCACCTTGCTGTCTGTCCTCATGCGCGGCCCGTCAAGCAGAAGGTCAGAAAGCAAGCTTTGGAACGACAAGAGTTCATCACAGAGGAGATCCGGAAACTGGAAGCAGTGGATTTGGTAAGAGGAGTGCTCCATTCAACGTGGTTGGCCAATCCGGTCGTAGTGCGCAAGGCTAATGGGAAGTGGAGGCTGTGTATTGATTACACAGATATCAATAAGGCTTGTCCTAAGGACCCCTTCCCGTTGCCGCGCATCGACCAGATTGTTGACTCCACAGCTGGGTGTGATCTGTTGTCATTCCTCGATGCCTACTCCGGCTACCACCAGATCTTCATGACAAGAGAAGACAAAGAGAAAACAACATTCATCACCCCATGTGGTATGTATTGTTTCATGCGGATGCCTTCCGGGCTGAAGAGTGCTGGTTCGACGTTTGCAAGGGCGGTCTAGATTGGTTTTGAACCCCAGCTCCATAGAAATATGGAAGCTTATATGGATGACATAGTGGTCAAAACCAAGGACAGGGCAACCCTCATACCGGATTTGCAAGAAACATTTGCAAACCTGCGCAAGATCAATCTTAAGCTGAACCTTGAGAAGTGCGTCTTTGGCGTCCCGTCTGGCAAGCTTCTCAGGTTCTTTGTGTCACAACGTGGGATAGAGGACAATCCGGACAAGATCAAAGCTATAGAGCTGATTGAAGCACCCAAGCGAATCAAGGATGTGCGTCGGCTTGCTGGTTGCGTCGCCGCCATGGGCAGATTCATTTCCAAGTCTGCCGAGTGTGCCCTTCCCTTTTTCAAGATCCTGAAAAAGGCGGGCCCGATGGAGTGGACGCCAGAAGCCGAAGCAGCGTTGCAAGATTTGAAGAAGTACCTCTCCTCCGCGCCAATACTAGTTGCGCGTAGGCCACAGGAGCCGTTGCTGCTATACCTGGCGGCAACGAACCAGGTGGTCAGCGCCGCACTAGTGGCACAGAGAGAGGTTGACGACGAGGTAATGGCAGCGACAGAGCCCGACACCACCAATGCAGAGACGACACAGCTAGTTGAAGTGCCGCCGAAGAAGAAAATGATGCAGCACCCGGTCTACTTTGTTAGTTCCCTCCTGCAGGGAGCTAGATCAAGGTACTCCGGCGTGCAGAAACTGCTCTTCGGCCTTCTTATGGCCTCGAGGAAGCTGCATCACTACTTCCAGGCACACGAGATCACTGTCATCACTCGCCTCCCTCTGCAACGGAAATTGCACAATCCAGATGCAATGGGAAGAATTGTGGAATGGGCACTGGAGCTGTCCAGCTTTGGCCTTAAGTTTGAAAGTACTTTGACGATTCAGAGCCGAGTCCTGGCGGAGTTCATTGCAGAATGGACCGCAACGCCTGATGAAGAAGCCCAAGAGACTGCTCTCCCCGGCAAGGAGGCAAGTTGCAGTTGGATCATGTACTTTGATGGAGCTTTCTCCTTACACGGCGCCGGGGCTGGCGTACTGCTTGTCGCGCCCACTGGAGAGCACCTCAAGTACGTGATCTAGATGCACTTCCCCAGGGAGGTGTCAACAAACAAAAAGGCAGAGTACGAAGGGCTGCTTGCCGGTCTTAGGATCGCGGCGGACCTCGGAATCAAGAAGCTCATCGTCAGGGGTGACTCGCAGCTCGTCGTCAAGCATGTCAACAAGGACTACCAGAGACCGTTGATGAAGGCCTACGTCGATGAAGTGAGAATGCTGGAAGAGCGTTTCGACGGTATACAGGCTGAATACGTTCCCCAAGCGGAGAACGATATCGCCGATTACCTGTCAAAACTTGCTGCCCTCAAGCTACCTGTGGAACCAGGTACCTTTGTGCTCCAGCTAACTCAGCCATCCGTTGATCCATCAATAGAGCAGAACAAGAGGAGGAAATCAGGACCCGGCAAGTACTTTCCCGCTGAGCTCCCCGGAGCCGCCAACAAGGATGTTGCCAGGGACACTGAGCCCGCCATGGGACGGCTAGCTCCGGCGGAGCGTCAAGCTCTTGTCGTCGAGACAGCCGCTCCTATAGCGGAGGAAATGCCTTTAGTCCTCGCCGTCAAGCCTCAAGCTCCAGCATGGGCACAACATACCGTCAGATTCCTCCAAACAGGGGAACTTCCTGAAGAGCGGGAAGAAGCGGAAAAAGTAGCCCGTCGCTCTACCATGTACCAGTTTGTCGATGACGTCCTGTACAGAAAGAGGCCGAACGGTGTGAAATTGAAGTGTATCCCTCGGGAGGAAGGACTGGAGCTATTGGCGGAGATACACGGAGGCATATGTGGATCCCACATCGAGTCAAGGGCCCTTGCCGGCAAGGCATTTCGGCAAGGCTTCTTCTGGCCCACCGCCCTCCAGGATGCGACGACACTAGTCACCAGGTGTGAAGCGTGTCAGTTCCATTCAAAGAAGCTTCATCAGCCAGCTCAAGCCCTTCAAACCATTCCTCTCTCCTGGCCCTTCTCTGTCTGGGGCTCGACATACTGGGCCCTTTCCCCTGCGCTGTCGGGGGCTTTGAGTACATGTACGTTGCAATCGACAAGTTCACAAAGTGGCCGGAGGTGGAGGCAGTGAGGAAGGTCACAACTCAGTCAGCTGTCAAGTTCTTCAAGGGACTAGTGTGCCGTTTTGGTGTACCCAACAGGGTCATCACCGACAATGGCACACAGTTCACAAGCCGCACCTTCATGCAATATATCCAAGACCTCGGCAGCAAAGTCTGTTTCACTTCCGTTGCTCACCCACGAAGCAATGGTCAAGCTGAGAGGGCAAACACTGAAGTACTGCGAGGCTTAAGGACCAAGACCTTTGACAGGCTGCACAAGAGTGGAAGGCGCTAGATTGATGAGTTGCCGACGGTTCTTTGGTCGATCAGGACGACGCCAAATCGAGCCACCGGCCAGACACCTTTTTCCCTGGTATACGGGGCAGAAGCAGTTCTCCCCACTGAACTCATATACGGGTCACCTCGAGTGCTCGCTTATGATGAGCTTGAGCAAGAGAAACTGTGGCAAGATGATGCAATGCTCCTTGAGGAAGATCGTCTTCGGGCGGCTGTGAAAGCAGCACGCTACCAGCAAGCCTTGCGCCGCTACCATAGCCGCAAGGTTCATGCCCGAAGCCTTGAGGAAGGCGACCTTGTCCTTCGGCGCGTTCAATCGGCCAAGAATTCCAACAAGTTGACACCAAAGTGGGAAGGCCCATATCGGGTAATACGAGTCACCAGGCCCGGCGCAGTCCGCCTGGAGACCAAAGATGCCATTCCAATGAGTAACTCCTGGAACATTGAGCATCTTCGCAAGTTTTACCCGTGAGGCGCGGCTTGCCGGCCCCCCGGCAAGCCACCTTTTGTACAAGCATTGCCGATGATGCATGTAACCCTTTGTACAAAGCTAGGCGCAGACCCTGAGCATAAATAAATGAAGCGCTGTCGCCCTAAGTTATAGCATGCATGCTAGGTCGAGTCTCGTCCTTGGTTAGGGTTGATAGTGCTTAGCGGCGACTAACCCCTAGCTTAGAGGTCGAGTGTGCGTCTCTTTGTCTTTCTTTTGTCTTCTTTAGTTCACAGGACACACAGATATCCGTGCCGAACCACTTGGGGAGGAAAAGAAGATGAACAGACCAGCATCTAGCCCCGGCAAGCCAGCATTGCCGGGGGCTGCAAGAGCAAAGATTCACCCACGGCGAACCAGAGTTGCCGGGGGCTACATCTTCAGATAAGTTCTTCATCCCTTATCATGCATTCCATTATGGACTGAGGTATGTGAAACCTTGTTTTCCCCTAAGCTACCATGCTCCCATAACTCTAGGCCCTAGGGCTCGTTCTTGGGGCCAAGTTTGGTCGTAGTCGCGGCAGCGAAAGGATGAAAAAGGATCCAGAACCCGCCTCATCCCTGCCTCCGCCAAAGGCGTGAGGAAGGTCAAGCGAAATGGGGAGACGACAAGGCCTGTTGCCGGGCAAGGAAATGTTTATCTTAAAGATATGAAGGATTTACTCCTTGTCGTGGGTTCTACCCACAAACAAATGACCCGGCAAGCATCCCTTTTTCATTAAAAACATTCCACTCAGGTACAGTCCATAGGGAATGAAAAACATGAATGATGGGATTACAAATTTTAAATTCAGCTAAGGCCCGAAGGCTTACAAACTAAAAAGAGATAAGGTGCCCGTAATCCCTTTCTTGTCCCTCTTCTCAGGAGGCAGGTCAAGGAGGCGAAAAGGGAAAAAGGGGTGCCTAGGCGAGCTACGGGTGGCAGAAGACACCAAGAGAACATCTCGGTGGCCATCTGAAGGCTGGATGGTGATGGCGGCGCCAGAAGCAGAGCTCGAAGACGAGGCGACAGGACATCAGCACGCGTCGAAGGCGTCGGTGCCCGCGTACTTCGACTTGACGGCCTTGCCGCCCACCCTCTTCCTCTTTCGCAGCCTCCCAACGCCAGCCGCCCAAGGAGACGACCCCAGGAAGTTCAGGGAGCCGGCGACGCGGATGATGGGGTCGCCGGTGCCGCACAGAGCGGCACCCGACACCTAATCGGACCCGTCATCCTGCCGCCTACTACCATCGTCATCGCTGCCGCTGTCCTCCTCGTCACTCCCGCCCGAGGAGGAGTCTTCACTATCAAAAGAGCTCTCCACGCAGCACCTTGCACGGGTCTCGAAGCACCCGAATACCTTGACGGAGAGAAGGCCACCCTCCATCAGCTTAAAATGGAGAGTGAGCCCCTCCGTCAAGCGGTGGATATGGGCAAACGTCTTCCATCCCCGACGGAGATACATCACATGAGGGGCGGGGAAATCGATGCGGGCCCGCGTGCCACTGATTGCGCAGCCCCTCATGTGCAGCCACAACAACTCCGGTGGATCCAGCTCCATCTCCCGCGCGAATGGAGTCGGGAGACGAAGGCGACGGCGAGGCGGCCGGCGTAGCCTGACGAAGAACTCGCAAGGGTCATCCCCAACGTGGCCCTCCATGGGGGGAGGAACTGCTGGCGGAGGCGAGGCCGGTGCGCCGCCCCGTCCTCCTCTTCCCCAAGCGCCTCGGCCTCGCCCACGGCCTCGCATCCTCCCCCTTCCCATCGCGGCTGGCTCTGCCACCACGGGTGCAGGAGAAGGAGGGACGCGTTGTCGAGCAGGGACCCTCGCCGCCACCGTTGAAGGACCAGGATTCCCTCTCTCCATGACGGATGGAAGGGGGGAGCCGAAGCTGAAGGAAGGATGAGATGAAGGAATGCGGGACGCCATCCCCCTCCCTCTCTTTATAAAGGAACAGGGTGGGGGCTCGACCGCCTCGCTCAGCCAATCAAGATGCAGAAGGCGCAGGGAACTGGGACCGACCCGCCGCCCCAGCCCGCGGCGGCCCGGTTTCCCGCCTCCACCGTTCACCACCCCAAGCGCATGAGAGCCACGTGGCAGGCGTGCAGGACTGAGGTGACGGGTGAGGCGACCTCTCCCCACCCCGTGATCGTGGGGAGTGGACGCCTTGAAGACCACGCCTCGACCCCGTTCAGTAAATGGGCCGCGCCTCCACGCCTTCCTCCGTTTATGGGGAAGGCGCGAACCGCCCCCTTTACTACGACATGACGCATGCATGGAGAGCTTAGCCCCACGCGATTGCGCTTACGTGTGGGCTAGGCCCGGGGGCTCCTGTCGGTGTACAAAAAGAGGGGTACACTTTTTGTACCCCTACAACTGTGCACGGGCAGTCTGAGCCACGGGCACCACCACACTGAGCAAGGCAAGGGAGGTGAGCCAAGGTAAGGCCGAAGCTCAGGAGAAGCAGAACGACGCCAAGACCAAGACCAGAAAGAACAAAGGGGACGAAGCGGACTCCCCCGGCAAGATCCTTGCTAGGAGGCGGTTTTAGCAAACCCGGCAAGACCCTTGCCGTGGCAGCTCGCCCCACACCTACGGAGTGAGTCACCCTTGAGTCCACTGCCCCCATGGGGCAAGGATTCGGGAGACATCCCCGTGGTGGCATGCAGATCTTTGTGAAGACATTCAAGATCAGATACACCCTTCAGAAGATGGTGATCCTTGGCGGGATCCCAGCCAAGGAGGACCACAAGGCCCCCGGCAAGAGCCTTGCCGGGGATGACAGCAGGCGCCACGGCAAGACCCTTGCCGGGGCCCCGGCAAGGCCCTTGCCAAGAACACCCGGAGGGCCACCATCAGGCCCACGCCAGTCAAAACTCCACCGCCGTTCGCATGCAGCTGCTGACCCAACTAGCTGGACTGGCACCTGCGTGGCGGCATGCAGATCTTCGTGGAGACCCACCACTACGCCACCTCAGCTGCCTGCCTGCCTACATGGCACCGCGGGCGCCGCTGGCCAGGGCGCGTGTCGACGCGAGAGGGAGCGGCGACGGATGAGACAGGGCTCTCCCCCGTCCCCGATAAAGCAAGGACACCTGGGCAAGACGCATTAAATGCGCCTTGTCATGTAATGCGAGGGATAACCTCACATCACTGTTCCCTTTCCACCTCCCATGTGCCACTGTGGCAACCCCTTTCCTATAAAAGGAGGCCCGAGGCGACCAGGAGGAGGATTCGGGTTTTTGGAGCTCCTCAAGCCCCATAGCTAGCTCAAGAACACAAATGTACAATCCACCAAAGCAGGAGTAGGGTTTTACGCATCCCCGCGGCCCGAACCTGGATAAACAAACCGTGTGCTATCTGTTTGATCCGCTCTTCTGACGACCCCGTGCCCCGCAACCGTAGTAGGGATTCTTGTGATCCCATAGGTGTCGTTCCCACCGACACAAATGTTTTCATTAGCAGGTTACACAAAAAGATTAATGCGTCGAACTAAAAAATGATGCGCTCATTTGTCTTCCTGTTAATATACAAAAAAATATGTTTGGTTCTCAAGCTTTAGAATGCGCTTTCACTTCTTTTTTAAATCAAGCTCAATGGAGGCATTCAGGGTTGGTACACATATCATTCTATATTACTGTATATTCCCAAGCACACAAATTGACTACCACCATGTAAACAAGGGGAAGATAGTACATATTTTGTGATGGCATTTTTCTTTTCTATTTAGAGCAAGGTATGCAACTTTAGTACCAGTGTAGCATAAGTTATTAAACCTACTTATTTGTAAATTGTCCCAATCGGAATTGATTGAGAAATAGATCCTTTGCATCACCCATGAAATAGTATTAGCAATTCATTATGTAATAAGTTTTTATTTTATTTCAAACAAATATTGCATGTATCAAATGTTAGCAGATGTTCAACCGACATACATCTATTTAGAATAAGCTAGCACGTGCAGACGCACGGGTTTACGACTAGTCTTCATAACTATGCACTTTTCTATCAATTGCTCGGCAGTAATTTGTTCACCCACCGTAATACATGCTATCTTGAGAGAAGCCACTAATGAAACCTATGCCCCCCAGGTCTCTTTCTTATTATATTGCATCTCTTTTATTTACATCGCATCTCGTTTACTATTTTGCAATCTTTACTTTCCAATCTATACAACAAAAATGCCAAAAATATTTATCTTACTATCTTTATTAGATCTCACTTTTGCGAGTGACCGTGAAGGGACTGACAACCCCTTTATCGCGTTGCTTGCAAGGTTCTTGATTGTCCGTGCAGGTACTAGGTGACTTGTGCGTTGTCTCCTACTGGATTGATACCTTGGTTCTCAAAACTGAGGGAAATACTTACGCTACTTTGCTGCATCACCCTTTCGTCTTCAAGGGAAAACCAAATCATGCTCAAGAGGCAGCACACACTAACAGGACTAGGGGTAAAATTTATGGTGGTATTTATGCTACTCGCCTAGCGAGTGGCTTCCATGTTGATATATGCCATAATGATTATTTGCTGCCTGGGATTTACCTAGATCACTAGTCTATGATATATCACCACTTCATTGATAACCCCGAGCCTCCTCGTCACATTCGTTATAACTTGGTATTAGTGAGGATACTCGTGATAGTATTTCATTGCTTGCACCCTCTTTGTTTGATTCTGATGCTAGGCACAAATATGTCACCAGATATCATTGCTTATAAAGACGAGTTGGCCGCGGTAGAGAATGAGGCCCAACCTTGGGATGCTCGAGTGCCGGAACCCAGCCACTTCCCCACTGGACCCAATGGATTCTTTGAGTGGCGTTAGACCAACTTAGGCCAAAATCCTAAGCTTGGGGGAGTACGCATTTCTCACTGACATTGCATTAATATTCACACATTCATTCTTGGTGTCTGTGTTCATCCTCTTTCATTGTATAATCCATGTTAGTCTTTATTTCTCACTTTCTTCTTGTGTCACTACTAGAGAAAACCCTAGTAGCGGTGTTGGTTTTAAGGCTATCAATACCGCGAGTGGCCATGCTACTACTACGACGCTACAGCTAACTGTTAGTAGTAGCTGAAGAAATATGCCCTAGAGACAATAATAAATTTATTATTCATTTCCTTATTTCATGATAAATGTTTATTATTCATGCTAGAATTGTATTAACCGGAAACTTAGTACATGTGTGTATACATAGACAAAACAAAGTGTCCCTAGTATGCCTCTACTTGACTAGTTCGTTTATCAAAGATGGTTATGTTTCCTAACCATAGACATGTGTTGTCATTTTATGAACGGGATCACATCATTAGGAGAATAAAGTTTCTACGATCTGATCGCGGAGACGAATATTTGAGTTACGAGTTTGGTCTTCAATTAAAACAATGTAGAATAGTTTCACAAATTCGTGCCACCTGGAACACCATAGCATAATGGTGTGTCCAAACATCATAACCGTACTTTATTGGATATAGTGCAATCTATGATGTCTCTTACCGATTTACCACTATACTTTTTGGGGTTATGCATTAGAGACAACTACATTCACGTTAAAAAGGGCACCATCGAAATCCGTTGAGACGACACCGTATGAACTGTGGTTTAACAAGAGACCTAAGCTGTCATTTCTTAAAGTTTGGGATTGCGATGCTTATGTGAAAAACTTTCATCCTGATAAGCTCAAACCCAAATCGGAGAAGTGCGTCTTCATAGGATACCCAAAAGTAACTGTTGGGTACACCTTCTATCACAGATTCGAAGGAAAGATATTCGTTGCTAAGAATGGATCCTTTCTAGAGAAGGAGTTTCTCACAAAAGAAGTGAGTAGGAGGAAAGTAGAACTTGATAAGGTAATTGTACCTTCTCCCGAATTGAAAAGTAGTTCATCACAGAAATTAGTTCCAGTGATGCCTACACCGATTAGTGAGGAAGTTAATGATAATGATTATGAAACTTCAGATCAAGTCACTACCGAACCTCATAGGTCAACCAGAATATGTCCCGCACCAAAGTGGTACGGTAATCCTGTCCTAGAAATCATGTTACTAGACCATGAAAAACCTACGAACTATGAGGAAGCGATGATGAGTCCAGATTCCGCGAAATGTCTTGAGGCCATGAAATTTGAGATAGGATCCATGTATGAGAACAAAGTGTGGACTTTGGTTGACTTGCCCGATGATCGGCATGCCATAGAGAATAAATAGATCTTCAAGAGGAAGACGGACACTGATTGTTGTGTTACTATCTACAAAGATCGAATTGTCACAAAAGTGTTTTCAACAAGTTCAAGGTGTTGACTACAATGAGATTTTCTCACTTGTATCGATGCTTAAAAGTCTGTCCGAATCATGTTAGCAATTGCCGCATTTTATGAAATTTGGCAAATGGATGTCAAACCTGCATGGATTTCTTAAAGAAGAGTTGTATATGATGCAACCAGAAGGTGTTGTCAATCCAAAAGATGCTACCAAAGTGTGTGAGCACCAGTGATCCATTTATGGACTGGTGCAAGCATCTCGGAGTTGGAATGTACGTTTTGACCGTGTGATCAAAGCATATAGTTTTATACAGACTTGCGGTGAAGCCTGTAATTATAAGAAAGTGAGTGGGAGCACTACATCCTTTCTGATAAGTATATGTGAATGACATATTGTCAATCAGAAATGATGTAGAATTTTCTCAAAAGCACAAAGGAGTGTTTGAAAGGAGTTTTTTCAAAGAAAGACATCGGTGAAGCTGCTTACATATTGAGCATCAAGATCTATAGAGATAGATCAAGACGCTTGATAAGTTTTTTCAATGAGTACATACCTTGACAAGTTTTTGAAGTAGTTCAAAATGGAATAGTCAAAGAAAGAGTTCTTGCCTGTGTTGCAAGGTGTGAAGTTGAGTAAGATTCAAAACCCGACCACGACAAAAGATAGAGAGAGAATGAAAGTCATTCCCTATGCCTCAACCATTCGTTCTATAAAGTATGCCATGCTGTGTACCAGACATATTGTATACCATGCCCTGAGTTTGGCAAGGGATTACAATTTTGATATAGGAGTAGATCACTGGATAGCAGTCAAAATTATCCTTAGAGGACTAAGGAAATATTTCTCAGTTATGGAGGTGATAAAGAGTTCGTCGTAAAGAGTTACGTCGATGCAAGCTTTGACACCGATCTGGATGACTCTGAGTCTCAATTCGGATACATATTGAACGTCAGAGCAGTTAGCTAGAGTAGCTCCGTGCAGAGTATTGTAGACATAGAATATTTGCAAAATACATGCGGCTCTGAATGTGGCAGACCCGTTGACTAAACTTCTCTCACAAGCAAAACATGATCACACCTTAGTACTCTTTTGGTGTTAATCACATAGTGATGTGAACTAGATTATTGAATCTAGTAACCCTTTGGGTGTTGGTCACATGACGATGTGAACTACGGGTGTTAATCACATGGTGATGTGAACTATTGATGTTAAATCACATGGCGATGTGAACTAGATTATTGACTCTAGTGCAAGTGGGAGACTGAAGGAAATATGCCCTAGAGGCAATAATAAAGTTATTATTTATTTCCTTATTTCATGATAAATGTTTATTATTCATGCCAGAATTGTATTAACAACAAAGTGTCCCTAGTATGCCTCTACTTGACTAGTTCATTTATCAAAGATGGTTATGTTTCCTAACCATAGACATGTGTTGTCATTTGATGAATGGGATCACATCATTAGGAGAATGATGTGATGGACAAGAGCCATTCGTTAGCTTAGCATTATGATCGTTACAGTTTCATTGCTACTGCTTTCTTCATGAATTATACATGTTCCTCAGACTATGAGATTATGCAACTCCCGAATACCAGAGGAACACCTTGTGTGCTATCAAACATCACAACGTAACTGGGTGATTATAACGATGCTCTACAGGTGTCTTCGATGGTGTTTGTTGAGTTGGCATAGACCAAGATTAGGATTTGTCACTCCGTGTATCGGAGAGGTATCTCTGGGCCCTCTCGGTAATGCACAACACTATAAGCCTTGCAAGCAATGTGACTAATGATTTAGTTACGGGTTGATGCATTACGAAACAAGTAAAGAGACTTGCCGGTAACGAGATTGAACCAGGTATGATGATCCGATGATCAAATCTCGGGCAAGTAACATACCGATGACAAAGGGAGCAACGTATGTTGTTATGTGGTTTGACCGATAAAGATCTTCGTAGAATATGTAGGAGCCAATATGAGCATCCAAGTTCCGCTATTGGTTATTGACCGGAGATGAGTCTTGGTCATGTCTACATAGTTCTCGAACCCGTAAGGTCCGCACGCTTAACGTTCTGTGACGATTTGTATTATGAGTTGTGTGATTTGGTGACCGAAGTTTGTTCGGAGTCCTGGATGAGATCGGGACATGACGAGGAGTCTAGAAATGGTTGAGACGTAAAGATCGATATATTGGAAGGATATATTTAGACATCGTAAAGGTTCCGAGTGATTCGGGTATTTTTCGGAGTAGTGGAGAGTTACGGGAATCGTATTGGGCCTTAATGGGCCATACGGGAAAGGAGAGAAAGGCCTCAAGTTTGGTCGCGCCCCTTCCCCATGGACTGGTCCGAATTGGACTAGGTAAAGGGGGCGCCCCTTCCTTCCTTCTCCTTCTCCCTTCCCTTTTTCCTATTCCACGTGGGAGGTGGAATCCTGCTAGGACTAGGGAGTCCTAGTAGGACTCCACAGTTTAGGTGCGCCCTATAAGGGCCGGCCTCCTCCTCCCTCCATCCTTTATATACATGGGCAGGGGCACCCCATAGACACACAAGTTGATCATTGATCCCTTAGCCGTGTGCGCTACCCCATCCACCATAATCCACCTCGGTCATATCATCGTACTGCTTAGGCGAAGCCCAGCGACGGTAGCATCATCATCACCGTCATCACGCCGTCGTGCCGATGAAGCTCTCCCTCGACACTCAGCTAGATCAAGAATTCGTGGGACGTCACCGAGCCAAACGTGTGCGGATCACGGACGTGCCATACTTTCAGTACTAGGATCGGTCGATCGTGAAGACGTACGACTACATCAACCGCGTTGTCATAACGCTTCTGCTTACGGTCTACGAGCGTATGTGGACAACACTCTTCCCCTCTCATTGCTATGCATCACCATGATCTTGCGTGTGCGTAAGATTTTTTTTTGAAATTACTACGTTCCCCAACAGTGGTATCAGAGCCAGATCTATGCGTAGATGTTATATGCATGAGTAGAAGACAAAGGAGTTGTGGGCGTGGGTATATACATATTGCTTGCCGTCACTAGTTGTTTCTTGATTCGGTAGTATTGTTGGATGAAGCGGCCCAGACCGACATTACGCGTATGCTTACGCGAGACTGGTTCTACCGACGTGCTTCGCACTCAGGTGGCTGGTGGGTGTCAGTTTCTCCAACTTTATATGAATCATATTCAATGAACATGGTTCTTTCTGAAGATCAAAAAGCAATCACTATACCGCGTTGTGGTTTTGATGCGTAGGTAAGAACGGTTCTTGCTCAGCACGTAGCAGCCATGTAAAACTTGCAACAACAAAGTAGAGGACGTCTAACTTGTTTTTGCAGGGCATGTTGTGATGTGATATGGTCAAGACATGATGCTAAATTTTATTGTATGAGATGATCATGTTTTGTAACACAGTTATCGGCAACTGGCAGGAGCCATATGGTTGTCGCTTTATTGTATGAAATGCAATCGCCATGTAATTGCTTTCTTTATCACTAAGCGGTAGCGATAGTCGTAGAAGAAATAGTTGGCGAGACAACAAAGATGCTTCGATGGAGATCAAGGTTTCAAGCCGGTGACGATGGTGATTGAGGGAGTCATGGATTAGGGGGTCTCCAGACAGCCGGACTATATCCTTTGGCCGGACTGTTGGACTATGAAGATACAAGTTTGAAGACTTTGTCCCGTGTCCGGATGGTACTTTACTTGGCGTGGAAGGCAAGCTAGGCAATACAGATATGTATATCTCCTCCTTTGTAACCGACCTTATGTAACCCTAGCCTCCTCCGGTGTCTATATAAACCGAAGGGTTTTAGTCCGAAGGACAACATACAATCATACCATAGGCTAGCTTCTAGGGTTTAGCCTCTTTGATCTCGTGGTAGATCGACTCTTGTAATACTCATATCATCAAGAACAATCAAGCAGGACGTAGGGTATGACCTCCATCAAGAGGGCCCGTGGGTAAACATTGTGTCCCCTGCCTCCTATTACCATCTGCCTTAGACGCACGGTTCAGGACCCCCTACCCGAGATCTGCCGGTTTTGACACCGACATTGGTGCTTTAATTGAGAGTACCACTGTGTCGTCACCGCAAGGCTTGATGGCTCCTTCGATCATCGCTAGCGATGCGGTCCAGGGTGAGGCTTTCCTCCTCGGACAGATCTTCATATTCGGCGGCTTCACTCTGTGGGCCAATTCGCTTGGCCATCTGGAGCAGATCAAAAGCTATGCTCCTGGCCATCAGGTCAGATTTGGAAACTTGAACTACACGGCCGACATCCGCCAAGACTTGATCTTCGACGGATTCGAGCCCATGTCGGATGCACCACATAGTCGCGACGAGCATGACGTAACTGTGCTGTCGGACGATGTCCGGGAGATCGCATCCGCAACCACTCCGGCCTTCAATCCGGAGCAAGTCACGCCATCCGAGAGAGGAGGGATGGACCCCGCCATGGAGGCCGCACTCTTACTGGTGATAGAGCCGGATACTGACTTCACCCCTTACTAGAGCCGTGTCGCCGAACCACTAGATTCATCTCCGGCCACAGGCTCTGAGCCGCTCACATCCGTGCCCGTCGAGTCCAACTGGGCGCCGATCATCGAGTTCACCTCCGCGGATATCTTTCAGCACTAACCTTTCAGAGATGTGCTAAATTCATTAAGGTCTCTCTCCCTGTCAGGAGAACCTTGGCCGAACTATGTCCGGCTAGAATGGGATGCGGATGATGAAGAAATTCGCTGCCCACCCACCACCCACTTAGTAGCCACTGTCGACGACTTAACCGACATGCTCGACTTCAACTCCAAGACATAGATGATATGGACGACGAAGCCGGAGACGAACAGGAACCGCCGCCCTCAGGGCGCTGGACTGCCACCTCATCATAAGATATATACATGGTGGACACCCACAAAGAAGGCAATGGCGACGAGACAGTGGAGGATGACCCCGCCAAGAAGCAACCAAAGCGCTGACAACAGCGGCGCCGCTCTATGTCCCGCCATAGCAAGCGTAGTGATACCGGCACAGGAGATAATAACACTCCGGATAGTGCCGAAGACAACAACAATCCCCTCCGGCACGGTGTAGAGCTAGAGGACGAACAAGCTAGCCCTCCAGAGCAGATAGCAGATGGAGAACCGAAGGAGGACAATTACATGCCCCCTCCGAAGACGAGGCGAGCCTCGGCGACGACGAGTTTATCATGCCTGAGGACCCCGTCGAGCAAGAGCGCCTCAAGCGCCGGCTTATGGCCATGGAAAATAGCCTTAAGAAAAAACAACAACATCTTCAAACTGATCAAGACCTGCTAGCAGACAGGTGGACCGAAGTCCTTGCGGCCGAGGAGCATGAACTCGAGCGCCCATCCAAGAGTTACCCAAAACGCAGGTTGCTACCTCACCTCGAGGAGGAAGCATTGAAACCTCATTCACCAGTGTATGATGTGGCTGACCGGCCACTATGCAGCCGAGCCAGAGAGGCGTTTCAACCTAAAATTCAGCCTGCACCCTGTCGCCACTCAGTCAAAAATACTAAGGCCCGGGGCAACACAGAGGACCTACGAGAAATATTGGATAGCAAGACAAAAATCGTAAGGTTAATATATGGGACACGGGCACGTGTGCCCACACGGGACGATGATCGTCGCGCCGGATACACCAAGAGTAAATCCGGCCGGGCCGAATACAGCAGACAAGACTCATACGAATTACTCGGGATATAGCCCGGCACAGAGGTGCCACACACCCCCTATGCTTCACTGATGAAGTTATGAATCATGAATTCCCGGAGGGTTTCAAACCCGTAAATATTGAATCATATGATGGCACAACAGATCCCGCCGTATGGATTGAGGATTTCCTCCTTCACATCCACATGGCTCGTGGTGATGATCTACATGCCATCAAGTACCTCCCACTAAAACTCAAAGGACCAGCTCGGCATTAGCTGAATAGCTTGCAATGACAATTTCCGTCGGCAGTTGGGAGGATCTGGAAGACGCATTTCTTGACAACTTCCAAGGCACTTATGTGCGGCCACCGGATGCTGATGACTTGAGCCACATAACCTAGCAGCCAGGGGAATCGGCCAGACAATTCCGAACATGGTTCCTTGCTAAGAAAAATCAAATTGTAGACTGTCCGGATGTAGAGGCCCTAGCGGCATTCAAGCATAACATCCGCGACGAATGGCTCGCCCGCCACCTCGGCTAGGAGAAGCCGAAATCTATGGTAGCCCTCACAACACTCATGACCCGCTTTTGCGCGGGCGAGGACAGCTGGCTGGCTCGCAGCAACAACACATCAAAGAATCTGGATACCTCGGATACCGAAGATGTTAACGGTAGGCAGTGACATAATAGACCAAAGCGCCGCAATAACGGCGATAACAACGAAGATACGACAATAAATGCCGGATTCAGAGGCTCTAGATCCGGTCAGCGGAAAAAGCCATTCAAAAGAAATACTCCGACTCCGTCCAGTCTGGATCGCATACTGGATCGCTCGTGTCAAATCCACGACACCCCCGACAAGCCAGCCAATCACACCAACAGAGAATGTTGGGTGTTCAAGCAGGCCGGCAAGTTAAATGCCGAAAACAAGGACAAGGGGCTGCATAGCGACGACGAGGAGGAGCCCCGGCCGCCAAACATAGGAGGACAGAAGGGGTTTCCCCCACAAGTGAAGACGGTGAACATGATATACGCAACCCACATCCCCAAGAGGGAGCGGAAGCATGCACTAAGGGACGTCTATGCGATGGAGCCCGTCGCCCCAAAGTTCAACCCATGGTCTGCTTACGTGATCACCTCCGATCGCAGGGATCACCCCACTAGCATCCGTCATGGCGGATCCGCCGCACTAGTACTAGACCCCATCATTGACGGATTTCACCTCACTCGAGTCCTTATGGACGGCGGCAACAGCCTGAACCTGCTTTATCAGGATACAGTGCGAAAAATGGGCATCGATCCCTCGAGGATCAAACCCAGCAAAACCACCTTCGAAGGCGTCATCCCAGGTGTAGAGGCCCATTGCACAGGCTCAATCACACTAGAAGTGGTCTTCAGATCACCGGATAACTTCCGAAGTGAAGAGTTAATCTTCGACATCGTCCCTTTTCGCAGTGGCTATCATGCACTGCTCGGACGGACAACATTTGCAAAATTCAATGCAGTGCCGCATTACGCATACCTCAAGCCCAAGATGCCAGGACCTCGCGGGGTCATAATAGTAAATGGAAACACATAACGCTCGCTCCGTATGGAAGAGCACACTGTGGCCCTTGCAGCAGAGGCACAAAGCAGCATGTTCGGGCAGACCACTCATTCGGCATCATGGCCCCCGAACACCTTCAAGCGAGTCTGGAACAAGCTGCAATAGGATCGCCTGGCACGACCGGAGCTCGCCTAGCAATCCGGCCCCCGTCCCAGTCCTAGTGAAGCAACAAAATCTGTGCCGCGCGTACATAACTACGCATTAAAAATACCATGGACATAGGCTGGGGCACAATCAGGACACACCCTGCATTGTGGTTAACCACACTAGGGGCTGTATACCTTCGACATTCCTTTTCTCTTTCAGGGTCTAACTCTTTGGTAGCCCTTCCCGGAAGTACGATTGCAGGACATATTCCAGAAGCAACAACCAAGGCGGCAAGAAGCTAAGATGAACACGGGAAGCGCCAGGTGGTCTCTAGTAATACTTGATATAGCTGCTTTTCACTATTTATGCGTATATTGCCCTAGGATAGGACATTTCGAATTGTCCTACTTTATGCTTATTGCACTACTTGTACCAATACTCTTCGACGTATTATTCAAATAAAAATGCATATCATTAATCTGTCATTGCATTATTTAAGTCTTTCTCTTTCTCTTATATGTCCATTTACGACAATCCGCACGCGCACATGCGGGTATGGTAAGTTCGCCAGGGGTCCTCGTTTACCCCATAATACGGCGCAAGAAGTACGAACACTTTCGACAGTGCGGCACCCCGAACTTATAGCATTATATGCATCAGCTCCGAATCATGTGTTTGGTCAAATGTTGGGTTGCACGGCTCCCACGCTTTGTTACCTTACGTTCCGCTATATCGGCTAAGGTAGCGGTGGGAGAACTACTGCGATTGTGTCCCGGTTCTTCCGGACGAGCACCTCAGTAGAGAAAGCCAAAAACTGATTGTCATGATAAGGCGAGAGACTGGTCGCTGTTCGAGAGGTCTCAAGTCCTTAAAGACTTTTTCCGCTTCGGGCGAGGAGTCGGCCTTGTCCGGCTTAGGTGTGTATAGCGCCCCAAATTCGGCCCTCTGAATACCAGGGGCTTCGCCAAAAATTTAAAATCATAGACTTCTATGGCTAAGTGAGAGTGATAAAGAATTATAGTCCGATTGCCTGGTTCGTTGCGCTGAACACCTCCTGAGGGAGATCTGCCAGTTACACGGGCAAGGGCCCTACGGGCACCTTCGATGCAGGCAGAGCACTTGATGACCTCGAACCTTGGACAGGCCTCCACCAGCCGTCGCACTAGCCCGAAGTAGCTCCCAGGCAGGGCCTCTCCGGGCCACAGCCGAACTATGAAGCCCTTCATGGCCTGTTCGGCCACCTTGTGGAGTTCGACTAGCTGTTTCAGCTGGTCGCTCAAGGGCACAGGGTGTCTGGCCTCAGCATACTGAGACCAGAACACCTTCTCTGTCGAGCTGCCCTCTTCAGCTCAGTAGAACGCGGCGGCATCGGATATGCTGCGGGGAAGATCTGCGAATGTCCCTGGAGAACTCCAGATTGGGGTAAGTAACAAGTAGTTTACTTTTATATTTCTGCTTTGCATATAGAATGCCTTACCCGCTGCTATTTTCTTATCCTCCAACTCCCGGAGGGCCTTCTGGGCTTCGTCCTTGGGAGACTTGGCAGTCTCAAGGGCCGCCGCGAGCTCTGACGCTTGGGTCTTTGACTCAAGCTCCAAACTCTCATGTTTTTTCATGAGAGCCTGAAGCTCTTGCTGCACCTCGCTGACCTGAACCCCAAGTTTCTCTCGCTCAGTGCGCTCCGCGACCGTTTTCTTTTCGGCCTCGGACAGCGCCTGCTTGAGGGTCGCCACCTCAGTCGTGGCCCCTACAATAAGCAGTACAATCCTGTTATTTTCTGCAATCACGCCTCTCTATAGGCACTTTTTTATAAGGTATTTCTTACCTTATTTCTCCTCGAGCTGCTGCTTGGCAAGGCCGAGCTCTTGCTCGGACCGCTCGAGTCCCTGTTTTAGGGTATCCACCTCCGCAGTCAGTGCGGCGGTGGCTAGCAGCGAAGCCTGCATACGCATATTGACTTTTTATTGTTAGACTCCTGCGAAATTTGATCACTACAACAAAATTGAGATACCGTGACAAAAATCCTCATGACGATGGTGGACAACGTTACAAAAATAACTAATGTGTGATGTTTTCATAGGTGGCGTCACTGATTATCGCAAATCGGTGACGATGGACATCATCGAATAGCCTCGACCGTTGAGCGCACCTAGCTGCCAATTTTATGACATATTGCTAATTTCCATGACGAACCTGCTAGAGTCATCGAATATTAGAAATGTGTGATGATCATTTTGTTGTCATGTAACGTATAGCAGTGGGAACCGCCATAGTTGCTTCATGGGTTATTGGGCACTAGGACCCACACATCAATGGTGGCAGTGGGATCCGCAAAAGTTTTTTCACAGGCTGTTGAGCGATGCAATTATTTTATTCTATTTCATATAAATGGGTATTGGGTAGTAGCTTGGTAAACACTTAGTGTGTTCTGTCTAATATAATTAGGTAGTTGTCGGGCAAAAAACTTGAACCACACGTCCATGACCTGATGGGCTTTTGTTCCCTCTCATTAAAAAAGTTTGAAATAGGAGAGTGGATGGAAAATGGCGGAAAAAATATTTTGTTCTCTCCTTTTTTGTGAGGAAACTTATTTTGTTCTTAGGTAATACAAATAGATAGTGGCTGGGCAAAATTTCGAATCTTATAAAAATGTTTCGCAAAAAAATCTTATAAAAATGTTTCGCAAAAAAATCTTATAAAAATGAAAAAAAGGAAATAGGAGAGTGGATGAGAAAAGTTTGTTACACGGAGTTCAACTTCCCCGACCACAATGGTCTCCCGTTACGGCATTGACAATAGGATAGAGTTCAGATACTGATTTACCTTGTGCTAAAATATGCTGTATTATGTTCTTCCGATTAGCAGGTTAATCGTTCTGGAAAAACTAGATTCAGTACTTTTTTTGGTTGAAACTTGCAGCACTTTTTTGGGGGGACTAAGAAATGTAGCACTGGAAATAGCGACCGCACCAAGTTACGATCAGACAAGGGCCGATTGTAGCAATCTGGACTATATAGGTTGGCCGGCCCAGGTAGTGTTAGGTGCGGTAGTCTTTTTAATTTTCCTTTTTCCCCTTTTGTTGATATTTTTATTTTTTTTAATAAAAACATACCATATATTTCTAAAATAATTTACTTAAAACTTCCCTCATTTGAAAATTTTCATGCAGTGCATAAAAAATGTTCGCACAACTTTTAAAAAAAGTTGATAGTATTAAAAAGTGTAGTTAATATTTTATAAAACATCTCACCTTAAAAAATATGTTTGTAATGTTATTAAGACAATTTATACAATGTAAAAAATGTCCGCATAGTTTAGAGAAATATTTTTCCAACTAAAAGAATATTCAATGTGTATATGCAAAATGTTTAACATACATTCAAAAATTTGTTTGAGACATGTATTTGAAAAAATGTACAACATATATTTGAAAAACGTCCAGTATGTATCGAAGAAATGTTTGACAAGCATATGAAAAATTTACAATGTGTATTGCAAAATGTAGACATGTGTTAGAAAACCCCAAAGAAAACAAATAAAAGAACACAGAAAACACATAAAAATCCGAAGTAACAAAATGAAAACCAAAAAGAGAAAAATAGGAAGAAAAGCTAAAAAATACAAGCTCTATAGTAAAAATAATAATTGGGTCGGCCAATGCGGAGCATTGTAGGAGATCACTTGTTCGGGAGCGTAGTGGGCATTTTGCCAATGATATATTGCTCTCTGCGAGCGTTAGCGCGTCGATCGCTTACGCCGATTGCACGTATGGGTCGGACGATTAACGAGCACTGGAAGGCGTGACCAAACTGAGGCAACAGGGCCGACCTTTGTTGGAACCTTCCAGCAATGAAAGTTGTTTTCATATCGGTTTTCCGAGTTTTCTGTCTAGTTTTAGTTTCTTTGTTTTCTCCTTTTTCATCCCTTTTATGTTATTTTTTCTTTTAGCGAACGCACGTATGGGTTGGCCAATTAACGCACCCTTAAAACATTCTAGTGATGGAAGAAGTGATACGATGGTCTGACGAGTAAAAACCTGAACCGATTGTCTCGCAGATTCGGTTGCCGGTCCAATTTTTTTCTTGACTATGACTACGATACATCTATAATTTATAAATGACATTGAGTAGATAATAAGAAAATATAACAAATTACTTTTGGTGAAATACTAATTGACCATGAAAAACTATTATTTTCTTGCAACCTAGCAAAGATATAGAAAAGAGGTCGGGCGTGAAATCTACATGGGCCAGTCATATCAGTGATATCTCTTCCCACGATCCCAGACTCTTCGTATACAAACTAAATCGCTGGTTTAGCTCCTGGTTAAACGCCGCCGCCACCATGGTGGGATCTCGATCTGGCACCACCGGCGTCATCCTCAGCCGCGAGCGGCATACCTGGCCGCCTTTCCAGATTATCCAGCCTTCCCTCCAGCACCTCAAACTCGTCCCCTCCTACACGCTGCGAAGGTCGCCGACAGGGAGTTCATCTTCCTCCGAGCTCACAATCGATCTGACTGCGCTGGATGCGATCGCCGCCCGGCCAGATCGCCATGGCACTTTACGCCACCAACGCATCCACTCTTCACGAGGACCTGACGCCGCACGAATCTGGCCATGATGAACAACGAAACCGCCACACGATCTTCCTTTCCATATCCCATTATCCCTTATATCTCTCGTGGTACGGCGTGCCAGTCATGAGTTGAGCAGCAGCAGAAAAATATTGAGGCATCAGCGACCCGGCACCGCCGTGTTTTTCTTTGTCTCTCTAGGTAAGCCATCTTCCCGCTGGCTCTAGTTTGTCTTTCCTCTGATTCACAGGATCTCGATCTGACGTCGTTCTTCTGTATGCAGGAAGAATTATGCGTCACTCCCTCCAGCCGGATGCAGCAGCACACGACATCAACTACTATAGCCAGCTTGCTCCGCATCCACGCCGTAACAATTTTTTTGTTATACAATCCACACGGTACACAGTTCTTGTGTGTTGCGTCTGCCAAAGTGCTGCACATGCACGAGATAGCAAGCTAACAAGCCACTGCTACCCTTATAATCACAACATGTCATCTACTTATTGGTCTTTTTATGTGTTTGTTCCAAATTCTAATCCTATGCTTGTGACAGGATGCCTACGCAAGTCGTCTTTGAAGATGTCGGGATGGACAAAGAAGGGTTACACCAACTTTGATGAAGATGACATGTTGTACTATTATGTGAGGCCACCAACAAATGTTCCTCGCTTTGATGAAGACGAAAGCTATACTATTATGTTCAAGAAAATAGACCACATTCATTTGTTAATCTAGTCCTCGGTGTCTATTAATGCTACATGTTTTATCAGGCTTCTATGTAACTTGTGTTATTTTGGCTTATGTGGTATGTGAACTATGATGATGATGTTTTATTTTTAGTAAGAAATATGATCGTGATGTGTGCTCTCAAATACCATGTTATTTGGAGATTAATTGGTTGTCATATGATGTGAAAATATTATGTGTCGAACGATTAACCTCCACAATGGAAATATGGACTAAATGAGTAGAAAATATAAAATAAAGCAAATACATTTAAAATAATTAAGTGGAAAATGGGAATGGCCGAACAACAGCCCAATAAAATTTGAGTATTGTATTAAACAATATTGGGCTACAATTGGCCGTGGCCTAGAGAATGTATATAAAATGTAAATTAACTTATTGGGCCCAGCCCGTGTAGAAATACAATGTGCATTGGGCCATCAAGAAATCCACTCATGTCGTTGTGTCACCTATGGTGATGTACAAAACGTCACTCAAAGTCCCGTATTCAGTGACAATCTGCGTGCGCGCCGTCACTAGGAGTAATCTGTGACGGGGATTCTGTGACGATGCTCATGACACACGAAAAGCGTCACACAAAGGTATTTTGTGACGTTTATCAATGCTTCATGACATTTTTCAGCTTGTCATAGTAGGCCGGATCTCTTGTAGTGGATAGATTCTCTATTCGGCTTTTCTTTCCGAACGCCAAACAGAGCATCAGGGGCTACTGTCTATGCGGTAATATTTTTACATATTTTTACTTACCTCGAAGCCTGTTAGGAGGCTAGCGCAAGCTTCACTCAGCCCGCTCATGGCGGACTGAACCTTCCGGATCACCGTACTCATAATAGTACGGTGCTCCTCGTCGATGGAGGCGCCTTCAAGCACCTCCAGCAGATTGTCCGGCACCTCCGGTTGGACGGAGGCTGCCGGCTCAGAAGGCCTGCTCCTCTTGGTGGGAGTTCGCCTGCCGCGGTCCGGAATTGTCGAAGATTCCGGCACGGTGTCCGGCTTAAAGCCGGACTTGGAGCCCTGGGGGGTCTTGTCCCCTTCACTCCTGGGGTCCGGGAGGTCGCCTTGCGGCCCCTCCAGGACCACCTCCTCCTGCCCCGGAGCTTGTTGCGACGCCACTTCGGTGTCGTCCACAGTGCGGGGGGAGATAGCGGGCGGAACAGAGTTCACGTCCGATGAATCCAGGGAGCCGCTCGACGAATCGTTGAGTGCGGCTCGGGGCGGGCTGCATGATTACATTCGACATTAGGGAAAGCTGCGCAATAAAGGAACATTCTGATACCAGAACTTACGATTTCGCCGGACGCTTCGCCCTGTCCGGCCACTCCTCTTCGCCCTCTTCGGCGTCAGGGGCGTAGTCTGGCGGAGGGGTCTTCCTTTTCCTAGACCCCTCGGCCTCCCCCGTTGGGGCGGCCTTCCTCTTCTCTCCTCCCTCCACTAGAGGGGGAGAGTTTTCTTCTTCCTCCTCCTCGTTCTCGCGAGAGGAGGGCGCCTCGGACTCGTCAGATGACGAATCTGACACCACCATGTTGCGGGCACTCTTTTGAGTCCCCGTGGTCTTCTTCTTCTTGGCCTTCTTCTCTGGCACCACATAAGGCGTCGGGGCCAGCAGCTTCACCAGTAAACTGGGGCTGGATCTTCGGGCAGCAGGGCCGGATAGTTAATCGGCTCGGCTATCGCCCGCCAAGCCTGTCAAAGGTAGGGGAGTTCAGATCCCGCATAGTGTCAAACTATGAAAAAAGGCTTAAACATCCTGTGAAGGGTGTAGATGGCATACCTTGCTAGCGTGACGCTGCGAGCTGTATCCGCGGTCCTCGGAAGCGGATGCGGGAGCCTCGGCGCCCTTGAATAGCACCTTCCAGGCGTCTTCATACGTCATGTCGAATAACCTGTTGAGGGTTTGGTGCTGCGCTGGGTCGAACTCCCACAGATTGAAATCCCGTTGTTGGCATGGGAGGATCCGGCGGTCGAGCATAACCTGGATTATATTAACTAGCCGGACTAGCTTGTTCACCAGGGACCGGATGCATGTTTGCAATCCGATCACCTCTTTTTCGTCACCCCATGACAGGCCCGTCTCTTTCCAGGACACAAGCCGCGTGGGGGGTCCGGATCGGAACTCGGGGGCCGTGGTCCATTCTGGATCACGTGGCTCGGTGATGTAGAACCACCCAGATTGCCATCCCTTTAGGGTCTCCACAAAAGAGCCCTCGAACCATAGGGCGTTGGCCATCTTGCCCGCCATAGTGCCTCCGCACTCCGCCTGGCTGCCGCGCACCACCTTGGGCTTGACGTTGAAAGTCTTGAGCCAGAGGCCGAAATGGGGGGGGGGGAATGCGGAGGAAGGCCTCGCACACGATGATGAACGTCGAGATGTTGAGGATGAAGTTCGGAGCCAGATCGTGGAAATCTAGGCCGTAGTAGAACATGAGCCCCCGGACGAATGGGTGGAGTGGAAAACCCAGTCCGCGGAGGAAGTGGAGGAGAAAAACCACCCTCTCATGGGGCCTTGGGGTGGGGATGAGCTGCCCCTCCTCGGGAAGCCGGTACGCGATGTCCTTGGACAGATACCCGGCCTTCCTTAGCTTCTTGATTTTTCCCTCCGTAACGAAGGAGACCATCCATTTGCCTCCCGCTTCGGACATTGCTGGAGAAGGTTGAGGTGGGAAGTGCGGGCTTGGGCGCTGGAGCTCGGGTGCGCGAGAGATGGATAGGCAAGGGAGGAAGAAGGCGTAGGTGGAAAGGGTGGATTCTTATCCCCTTATATAGACGGATGCGGTTATGCGTCCCCACCTGCCTAATAAAACTCGCTTGCCTCCTGAGCGCCGTGATAAATGGCGCGGTTGGGTTACCCACATCCGTATTGATGAGAATCCCGTAAAAAGGGTACACGATCTCTGCTTTGACAAGACGTGCCAAGGAAACCGCCTCGCAAAACATGTTGAGGTGGAAAAATAAAAGCGATTCGAGTAAAGGACTTGGCTGTAGTGTGATGGCACACTGCAGGATACGTCAGCAGATTTGATTTGTGCTAATATTATTCTCTCTATTGCAATATGTGGAAACTTATTTTACAGAGCCGGACACTACTCTTGGAGATTACAATCTTCTGTGAAGGACTTGGAGGAGGAACCCGCCTTGCAATGCCGAAGACAATTTGCGCGCCGGACTCGTCATCATTGAAGCTTGGTTCAGAGGCTACTGAGGGAGTCCTGGATTAGGGGGTGTTCGGGTAGCCGGGCTATACCTTCAGCCGGACTCCTAGATTATGAAGATACAAGATTGAAGACTTCGTCCCGTGTCCGGAGGGGACTTTCCTTGGCGTGGAAGGCAAGCTTGGCGATGCGGATATTCAAGATCTCATACCATTGTAACCGACTCTGTGTAACCCTAACCCTATCCGGTGTCTATATAAACCGGAGGGTTGTAGTCCGTAGGACAGAATCAACTCCATACAAAATCATACCACAGGCTAGCTTCTTGGGTTTAGCCTCCTTGATCTCGTGGTAGATCTACTCTTGTACTACCCATATCATCAATATTAATCAAGCAGGAGTAGGGTTTTACCTCCATCGAGAGGGCCCGAACCTGGGTAAAACAAAGTGTCCCCAGTCTCCTGTTACCATCCGGCCTAGACGCACAGTTCGGGACCCCCTACCCGAGATCCGCCGGTTTTGACACCGACACCTCCCTTGAAGGACCCAAAATTGGAGTAAAGAGTGTTCAGATTTATCCCGAACACCCCAGTACTAGTTACATGGGGGTAGAAGCCGACGACTGGCCAACTCTTAGTTTTATAAACGGCCGCACAAAAGGTAATATTTTAAATTAAGAAAGCGTCGCAAGGCGCAAACAAACTCGTTTAATATTACAGGATCACACGGTCATGTTCATTCAAAAATTACATCCTTGGCACACTCGTCTGCCACTAAGCGGGAACCCTTCAGGACACTTTCATAATAATTCTCGGGGCAGCGATGCTCCTTGCCTTCCAGTGGACCCTCCTTCACCAGCTTCACGGCGTCCAGCTTCGCCCAATGCACCTTCGCCGGGCAAAAGCCCTACGTGCACCCTCAATGCAGACGGACCGCTTGATGACTTCAAGCCGTGGGCAGGCTTCCACAAGCCGCCTCGCCAGACCGAAGTAGCTGCCGGACAGGGGCTCGCCAGGCCACATCCGGACTATAAGGCCCCTCATGGCTTCTTCAGCCGCCTTGTGAAGCTCGACCAACTGCTTCAGTTGGTCGCTCAAGGGCACGGGGTGTTCGATCCCAGTATATTGAGACCAGAACAACTTCTCCGTTGAGCTTCCCTCCTTAGCCCGGTAAAACTCCACGGCATCCAGCACACTACGGGGAAGATCTACAAATGCTCCTGGAGAGCTCCGAACTCGGGTAAGAAAAAGGAAAGTCTCCTTCACATGCTTGCTTTGCATATTGAATGCCTTACCCGCTGCTATCTTCTTCGCCGCGTCAATCTCCTGGAGGGCCTTGTGGGCTTCGGCCTTGGCACTCCGGACGCTTTCAAGCGCCTGCACGAGCTCGGACTCTCGCGTCTTGGAGTCAGGCTCCAAGGACTTGTGCTTTTTGGCGAGATCCTCGAGCTCTTGCTACACCTCGCCCACTCGGGCCTCTTGTTTCTCCTGTTCAATGCGTTCTTTAGCCGCTTTGTCTTCAGCCTCGGACAACGCCTTCTTAAGGGTCTCCACCTTGATCGTGGCCCCTGACAAATTCATGATGATCCTATTACTTTACACACGAACTTCTTTTTAACTACATAGACAGGGGTATATCTTACCTTTAATCTCTTCGAGCTGCCTCTTGGTAAGGCCGAGCTCGTCCTCGGACCGCTTCAGGGCCTGCTTTAGCGCAGAGACCTCCGCAGTACGTGCAGCAGCGGCTAGCAGTGAAGCTTGCACATACACATAGACATACTCTAATTAGACTACCGAGTTATCATTTGATCCTCTATTCGGCTTTTCTTCGCGAACGCCGAACAGAGCATCAGGGGCTACTATCTGTGCGGTAATATTTTCTTATATTTTGATTTCTTACCTCAAAGCCTGTTAGGAGGCTGGCGCAAGCTTCGGTCAATATGTTTTTAGCAAACTGAACCTTCTCAACCACCGCACTCAGCAAGTTGTCCGGTGGCTCTGGTTGGACAGAGGACACCGGCACAGATGGTTGGCCCCCCTTAGTGGGGGACCGCCTACCGGAGTCCGGAACCATCGAGGGTTCCGGCACAGTGTCCGGCTGGGGCCCAAACTCGAAGCCTGTAGGAGCCTCGCTCCCTTGGTACCCAGGTTCCGGGAGGTCGCCGTGAGGCTCCCCCAGGATCACCTCCCCTTGGCTCGGTGCCTTTTGAGACAACACCTCGGTGTTGTCCGCAGGGCGAGGGGAGGAAGCGGTCGGAGGAGAACCGCTGTTCATATTCGACGAGCCCAAAGAGCCGCTCGACAAAGGTACGTCGAGATGAGCTCGGGCCGGACTGCATAATCATGTTCGGCATGAGGGCAGGCAGTACAATAAAACATACCATGAAGTACTACGGTGTCCGGACACTTACGATTTCTCCAGGGGCTTGACCCTGGGTAGCCACTTGTCACCGCAGTCGGCGACCGTCGTGGCGCAGTTCGGAGGGAGGGCCCTTCCCTTCTTGGACCCTTCGGCCTCCCCGGATGGGTTGGCCTTCCTTTTCTTGTCTCCCCCGGCTGGGGGGGGGGAGAACTTTTCTCCTCCTCCTCGTTTCCATGGGAGGAGTGCGCGTCGGAGTCATCGTCCGATGACTCTGATACAACCTTGCGCCGGAGACCCTTTCGGGTCCCCGTGGTCTTCTTCTTGGTCTTCTTTTCCGGCAACTCATAGGGTGCCGGAGTCAGCATCTTCGTCAGAAGAGCGTCTACAGGATCTTCGGGCAGCGGGGCTGGGCTATCAAGCTGCTCCGCCATCTCTATCCAGTCCTGTTAATGACATGGAAGTTCAGATCCTGCACACAACTAAACCGGGGCAAATAAATACCCTGGGAGATATAAAAACCTACCGGATTGGTGTGGCACTTTGCACTGAGTCCGCGGTCCTCAGTGAGGGAGGGAGGCATCTCGGCGCTTTTGAACAGCACCCTCTAGACGTCCTCGTGCATCGTGTCATAGAGCTCTCGCAGCGTCTGGTGCTTGGCCGAGTCGAACTCCCACAAATTGAATGCCCGTCTTTGGCACGGAAGTATCCGGTGGAAGAGTATAACCTGGACCACATTGACAAGCTTCATTTTTCTGCTCGTCATGTTCTGGATGCAGGTCTGGAGCCCGGTCAGCTCTACCGAGGAACCCCAGGACAGGCCCTTCTTTTTCCAGGAGGTGAGCCGCGTGGGGATTCCAGATCGAAATTTGGGGGCCACCACCTAGTTGGAGTCGCGTGGCTCGGTGATTTAGAACCACCTCGACCCCTTTATGGTATCCACATAGGTGCCCTCGAGCCAGGTGACATTAGGAATCTTGCCCACCATGGCACCTCCGCACTCTGCTTGCTGGCCTCCCACCACCTTCGGTTTGACATTGAAGGTTTTTAGCCATAGGCGAAGTGGGCCCTGATGTGGAGGAAGGCCTCGCACACGATGATAAACACCGAGATGTTGAGGATGAAATTGGGGGCCAGATCATGAAAATCCAGCCCGTAGTAGAACATGAGCCCGCGGACAAACGGGTGGAGAGGGAATCCCAGTCCGCGGATGAAATGGGTAAGAAAAACTACCCTCTCACGGGGTTCGGGCGTTGGGACGATCTGCCCTGCATTCGGTAGCTGGTGCGCGATATCCGCAGCCAGGTATCCGGCTTCCCGTAACTCTTTGATGTTCTCGTCCGTGACGGAGGAGACCATCCACTTGCCTCCTGCTCCAGACATGCTTGGAGTGGTTCGAGAAGGAGAACGCGAGCTTGGGCGCTAGAGCTCGAGTGTGCGGGAATGGGTAAGCGAGGAGGAAGAAGGCATGGGTAAAAAAAGTAAATCTTTGTCCCTTTTATAAGGGCGGAAGAGGCGATGTGCCTCCCCACTTGCCTACCAACGCTTATTCCCCGGGCACCGTAATTGGTGGCACGGTTGGGTTACCCACGTCCGTATTGATGAGAATCCCGTGATAAGGGGAATACGATCTCTGCTTTGACAAGACATGTCAAGAAAACCGCCTCGCGATATGTGCGGAGTTGGTTAAGAAAAGCGGTTCGAATAAGAACCGGGCTATGTCATGATGTCATGCTATCAAAACTTGTCAGCAGATTAGATTTGTGGAAATATTATTCTCTCTACAGTGGTATGTGGAACTTATTTTGCAGGGTTGGACACTGTCCTTGTATTCCAACTATTTCATGGTGTGTTCAGAGGAGGAACCCGCCTTGCAATGCCGAAGACAACACTGCGCGCCGGACTCATCGTTATTGAAGCATGGTTCAGGGGCTACTGAGGGAGTCCTGGATTAGGGGGTCTCCGGACAGCTGGACTATATCCTTTGGCTGGACTGTTGGACTATGAAGATACAAGTTTGAAGACTTCGTCCCGTGTCCGGATGGGACTTTACTTGGCGTGGAAGGCAAGCTAGGCAATACGAATATGTATATCTCCTCCTTTATAACCGAACTTATGTAACCCTAGCCTCCTCCGGTGTCTATATAAACCGAAGGGTTTTAATCCGAAGGACAACATACAATCATACCATAGGCTAGCTTCTAGGGTTTAGCCTCTTTGATCTCGTGGTAGATCGACTCTTGTAATACTCATATCATCAAGAACAATCAAGCAGGACGTAGGGTATTACCTCCATCAGGAGGGCCCAAACCTGGGTAAACATCGTGTCCCCTGCCTCCTGTTACCATCCGCCTTATATGCACAGTTCGGGACCCCCTACCCAAGATCCGCCGGTTTTGACACCGACAGTGATCATGACGGTGCTTTGAAGATGGAGATCAAAGGCACAAGATGATGATGGCCATATCATATCACTTATATTGATTGTGTGTGATGGTTATCCTTTATGCATCTTATTTTGCTTAGTTTGTCGGTAGCATTATAAGATGATCTCTCACTAAATTTCAAGGTATAAGTGTTCTCCCTTAGTATGCACCGTTGCTACAGTTCGTTGTGCCGAGACACCATGTGATGATCGGGTGTGATAAGCTCTACGTTCACATACAATGGGTGCAAGCCAGTTTTGCACATGCGGAATACTCGGGTTAAACTTAACGAGCCTAGAATATGCAGATATGCCCTCGGAACACTGGAGACTGAAAGGTTGAACGTGATTCATATAGTAGATATGATCAACATAGAGATTTTCACCATTGAAGACTACTCCATCTCACGTGATGATCGGACATGGTTTAGTTGATATGGATCACGTGATCACTTAGATGATTAGAGGGATGTCTATCTAAGTGTGAGTTCTAAAGTAATATGATTAATTGAACTTAAATTTATCATGAACTTAGTCCTGATTGTATTTTGTATATATATGTTGTAGATCAATTGCTCGTGTATAGCTTCCCCGTTTTATTTATGATATGTTCCTAGAGAAAACTATGTTGAAAGATGTTAGTAGCAATGATGCGGACTAGCTCCATGATCTGAGGATTATCCTCATTGTTGCATAGAAGAATTATGTCCTTGATGCACCGCTAGGTGACTGACCTATTGCAGGAGCAGATGCAGACGTTATGAACGTTTGGCAACCTCGGTATGATGACTACTTGATAGTTTAGTGCGCCATGCTTTACGTCTTAGAACCGGGATTTCAAAAATGTTTTGAACGCTACGGAGCATATAAGCTGTTCCAAGAGTTGAAATTGTCTCATACTCATGCCCGTGTCAAGATGGAGGAGAATAGCTCAACGAGTGACCACGTGCTCAGATTGTCTGAGTACTACAATTGCTTGAATCAAGTGGGAGTTACTCTTCCCGATGAGATAGTTATTGACAGAGTTCTCTAGTCACTATCACCAAGTTACTAGAACTTTGTGATGAACTATAATATGCAAGGGATAACGGAAATGATTCCCAAGCTCTTCGCGATGCTAAAATCGGCGAAGGTAGAAATCAAGAAAAGCATCAAGTGTTGATGGTTGACAAGACCACTAGTTTCAAGAAAAGGGCAAAGAGATAGAAAAGGAACTTCAAGTAGAGTGACAAACAAGTTGTCACTCCCGTGAAGAAGCCCAAAGTTAGACCCAAGCTTGAAACTAAGTGCTTCTACTTCAAAGGAAATGGTCACTGGAAGTGGAACTGCCTGATACGTCCATTTTTGCATCATGCTTTTATATTGATATTTATTGCATTATGGCTGTTATTACACATTATGTCACCATACTTATGCCTATTCTCTCTTATTTTACAAGGTTTACATGAAGAGGGAGAATGCAGGCAGCTAGGATTCTGGGCTGGAAAAGGAGCAAATATTAGAGACCTATTCTGCACAGCTCCAAAAGTCCTGAAACTTCACGTAAGTTATTTCTAGAATATATAAAAATACTGAGCGCAAGAAGTACCAGAGGGGGGCCACCCACCAGCCACGAGGGTGGGGGCGCGCCCCCTGCCTCGTGGGCCCCCTGGTGGCCCTCCGATGCCCATCTTCTGCTATATGAGGTCTTTCGTCCGAGAAAAAATCATAAGGAAGCTTTCGGGACGAGACTCCGCCGCCACGAGGAGGAACCTTGGCGGAACCAATCTAGGGCTCTGGCAGAGCTGTTCTGCCGGGGAAACTTACCTCCGGGAGGGGGAAATCATCACCATCGTCATCACCAACAATCCTCTCATCGGGAGGGGGTTAATCTCCATCAACATCTTCACCAACACCATCTCATCTCAAACCCTAGTTCATCTCTTGTATCCAATCTTTGTATCCAAACCTCAGATTGGTACCTGTGGGTTGCTAGTAGTGTTGATTACTCCTTGTAGTTGATGCTAGTTGGTTTACTTGTTGGAAGATCATATGTTCAGATCCATTATGCATATTAATACCCCTCTGATTATGAACATGAATATGCTTTATGAGTAGTTACGTTTGTTCCTGAGGACATGGCAGAAGTCTTGCTATTAGTAGTCATGTGAATTTGGTATTCGTTCGACATTTTGATGAGATGTATGTTGTCATCCCTCTAGTGGTGTCATGTGAACATCGACTACATGACACTTCACCATTGTTTGGGCCTAGAGGGAGGCATTGGGAAGTAATAAGTAGATGATGGGTTGCTAGAGTGACAGAAGCTTAAACCCTAGTTTATGCGTTGCTTCGTAAGGGGCTGATTTGGATCCATATGTTTCATGCTATGGTTAGGTTTACCTTAATACTTCTGTTCTAGGTGTGGGTGCTTGCAATGGGGGTTAATCATATGTAGGATGCTTGTCCAAGTAAGGACAGCACCCAAGCACCGGTCCACCCACATATCAAATTATCAAAGTACCGAATGCGAATCATATGAACGTGATGAAAACTAGCTTGACGATAATTCCCATGTGTCCTCGGGAGAGCTTTTCTCTATATAAGAAATCGTCTGGGCTTGTCCTTTGCTATAAAAAGGATTGGGCCATCTTGCTGCACTTTATTTACCCTTTTTACTTGTTACTTGTTAACAATTACCGAGGGAGTCCTGGATTAGGGGGTGTTCGGATAGCCGGACTATACCTTCAGCCAGACTCCAGGACTATGAAGATACGAGATTGAAGACTTCGTCCCATGTCCGGAAGGGACTTTCCTTGGCGTGGAAGGCAAGCTTGGCGATACGGATATGTAGATCTCCTACCATTGTAACCGACTTTGTGTAACCCTAACCCTCTCCGGTGTCTATATAAACCGGAGGGTTTTAGTCCGTAGGACAACATCCACAACAATCATACCATAGGCTAGGTTCTAGGGTTTAGCCTCTCCGATCTCATGGTAGATCTACTCTTGTACTACCCATATCATCAATATTAATCAAGTAGGACGTAGGGTTTTACCTCCATCGAGAGGGCCTGAACCTGGGTAAAACTTCGTGTCCCTTGCCTCCTGTTACCATCCGGCCTAGAGGCACAGTTCGGGACCCCCTATCCGAGATCCGCCGGTTTTGACACCGACATTGGTGCTTTCATTGAGAGTTCCTCTGTGTCGTCGCCGTCAGGCTCGATGGCTCCTACAATGATGCAGTCCAGGGTGAGACCTTCCTCCCCGGACAGATCTTCGTCTTCGGCGGCTTCGCACTGTGGGCCAATTCACTTGGCCATCTGGAGAAGATCGAAAGCTACGCCCTTGGCCGTCAGGTCAGATTTGGAAGTTTAAACGACACGGCTGACATCCGCGGGGACTTGATCTTCGACGGATTCAAGCCACTGCCGAGTGCGCCGCACTGTCCCGACGAGCATGATCTAGCTCTGCCACCAAACAGTGCCCTGGAGGCCGCACCCGCATCGGCTTCGACCCTTAATTTGGAGCCAACTACGCCGATCGAGGATGGGTGGTTGGACGCCGCCTTGGAGGCTGTGATCCTAACGGCGATTGAGCCGAACACCATCCCCGCACTCCATGAGACTCGTGACTCCAAGGAGCCGGACTCCTCTCCGGACTCCGAACCCTCCGCGCCCCTGCCGATCAAATCCGATTGGGCGCCGATCATGGAGTTTACTGCCGCGGACATCTTTCAGCACTCGCCTTTCGGCGATATTCTGAAGACACTGGAGTCTCTCTCTTTATCAGGAGAGCCCTGGCCGAACTACGGTCAGCAAGGTTGGGGTACGGATGATGAAGAAATTCAAAGCCCACCCACCACCCACTTTGTAGCCACTGTCGACGATTTAACCAACATGGTCGACTTTGACTCCGAAGACATCGACGGTATGGACGCCGATGAAGGAGACGATGAAGAACCAGCGCCTATCAGGCCCTGGAAAGACACCTCGTCATATGACATATACATGGTGGACACCCCAAAAGAAGGAGATGGCGATGGAACAACGGAGGATGACCCCTCCAAGAAACAGCCTAAACGCCGGCGTCAGCGGCGCCTCTCAAAATCCCGCCAAAACAAATACGGTGATTCCAGCACGGGAGATAATAATACTCCGGAAAGTGCCAAAGAAAACCCCCTCCAGCAAGGTTTAGCACAGGAGGATGGAGAAACCAGCCCTCATGAGAGAGCGGCAGACAGAGAGGTCGAGGACGATAATTATATGCCTCCCTCCGAAGACGAGGCAAGGCTCGACGACGATGAATTCGTCGTGCCAGAGGATCCCGTCGAGCAAGAGCGTTTTCAACGCAGGCTTATGGCCATGGCAAGAAGCCTCAAGAAAAAACAGCAACAACTTAGAGCTGATCAAGATTTGCTAGTCGACAGATGGACTGAAGTCCTTGCGGTCGAAGAGCATAACTCGAACGCCCCTCCAAGAGCTACCCAAAGCGCAGGTTGCTACCCCGATTAGAGGAGGAAGCACTTAAACCTACATCACCTGCACTCGATATGGCTGATCGGCCACCTGGTGGCCGCGATAGAGAGGCCTCTCGGCCCTCCACTCAAGCCGCACCCCGTACCTGTCAGGACCCCGATTCCAAGCCACATCGATCTAGCCGGTAACACCTCATATCACTTTGTGGCCTCACACACGGTATCCCACGGGTGTCGCCTTACCGTGGCCTGTGACAGTTTGCGCCTTTTGGCTCACGTATATGATAGTGTCACTAGCATCCATATGACAGAGAACCCGGGCCGACATGGCTAGTCGTGAACCCAAAGCGGCATAGACCTATGGAGACAGGAATACATGAATCACATCGAGCATGTCGGTCATCAGCGAGTGATTCCGGGCTGTAGCACTGGGCTAACAGGACTCCGGGGAACCCGGGCTGTAGCAGGCTAGGCAGGACTCCGGATGTCACCGCGTGACATTTCCCCGAAGGGACAGACATAGGAACGACGTGAAACACATGCCGGCCAGTCAAGTGTCCTGAGCAGTAGTGCTGGGCAGCAGGACTCCGGTGAACCGGGTTGTAGCGGACTACTATGGCTCGAGGAAAACTAGACTACATTTCCCCATAAGAAAGGCTGCCAAGGATAAACAACTAGATTGTCGGATCCCACTCATACCAAGCATTTCAATCATACACACAATATGCCCGATATGAGTACATACAACATGGCATCACAACAAAACTCTACAACTTAAGTACTTTATTTAAAGGCTCCAGAGAGCCATACATAACAAGTTCATACATGTAGGGGTCACATGACCCGACACTCAAGTCATACAATCATACAAGCACATGCGGAAGCAACTAGTCTGAGTACAGACACTAGAAAGAAAGAAGGCTTCTCGAAGCCTGTCTATCTACATAGGGCCCTCCATGGCCAGGATCACCACGTGGGTGGCTAGTCACTCGTCGACGTCAAGGTCTACGTAGAACCCATCGGG
>NC_057812.1:662410150-662507674 GCF_018294505.1 Triticum aestivum
TCGTCTGAAAACAATAATTGAGCAAACATGAGTACAAAGGTACTCAGCAAGTCTTACATCAGAACCTAATATACATGCTCATTCTCAAGAAGGTGGTGGGGTTATTGCAGCAAGCCATCTTTGACTCTTGGCTAAGCTATCCTACGGTACTCCACTAGTAAAATAGTTTTCGCACATGAGTCCACTACTCACCAACACAATACTCCACCGGGGATCCTCTCTTGTCATCCTACGAGAGGGCCATCCTCGGTACTCACACTTATCTTGAGTCTTTTAGTACTATCCATTAACTTGTCTATGAACTTTATAGGCAACCAAGTAGTCCTTTACCGCGGACACGGCTATTCGAATAGATGATGTTAACCCTGTAGGGGTATACTTCTTCATACACGCTTTCACCACTTACCGCCGTTTACACGACATGTACTCGGCAACCTTCAAGCGGAAGCCCAGCGAGGGTGTCGGCCGCGGCCTACCTAAACACTTAAGTGTCTGGTCCAGGTGTATCTCCTATCCAGGTTCCATCCGCAGGGAGTCCGGCCGAGGTTTCCACATACGGCCCCGAACGATGTGAACAGGGTTCCCGAGACACCAAACGGGTGACTCGATACACCGTGCCACGGTGTATCTACCGCAACATAGCCCACCCCTAGGGTCAACGCTACACACAGCCGCCAACACATAACCTACAAACACCAGAAACAATTTGCAACTCCTAGACAGAGTACAAAGGTATTTAAGAAGCCGAGAGGGTCCATTGGTTTCGGGCCCAATGTCGGTAGTAACTGCATCTTAAATCACACATACAGATCTCAGTTCTTATGGACGGTCTCAATGAAACAACCCACCATGTACTCCTACATGGCCTCTCATCGATATCTTTACCAAAACATGTTCAACACATCCCTCATATTACCGACATAATCATATCACTCTAGCCCATCACCCAGATGAACTAGACCTGACACAACTGTAAGCATAGCAGGCATAGCAAGGTAGGAATCACATACATGGATCAATCAACTCCTACACATGCTAGTGGGTTTCATCTAGTTACTGTGGCAATGACAGGTCATGCAGAGGATAAGGGTGCAACTACCGTAGCACACAGCAGTTTGAATCGTGTTGTCTTAATGCAGTAAACAAGAGCAGAAGCGAGAACATGGGTTTGTATCGGAATGATCAATGGGTTGCTTGCCTGTTGTAGTGGTAGTAGGGTACTGCCCTTCAGACGGATACTCGAGGTTATCCTCGGAGGCAGAACCTACCACGAAAGACACACCGAAGCATAATCAACACATGGCAATATGCAACAATAAGATGCATTCTATGACATGGCAAGATGAAAGTGTCTTGGCCTAATGCAATCTAAAACAGAAGGGGATGAACTCATTTGAATCAAAGATTCAAATATTAGCTCATTAAACATGGCCTTATTAGAGCATCACCTTATTCTGCTTAAACAGCAAGGTTAACTTGTTTTGTCATGCATGAAACCATTACAGATGGATAGATTGAATTTTTCTGATCATTTTTCATATATAAATCTTTGCATTTGGAGCTATGGTTGATTTTCTATGATTTTTAGAAGTTTTGACTATTTTCTGGAATTTCCTATTAAAGAATAAATCCAGTAATTGAATTAATGCGTCAGCATGACATAGATGTGACGTCAGCGGGTCAACTGGGTCGGCCAGGTCAAACCTGACTGGTGGGCCCTCTCTGTCAGTGTCACAACTAGTTAACAGAATTAGATTAACACTAATTAAATGTCAGTGGGGCCTGGTCCCACATGTGAGTGACTGAACTAATTAAACTTAGTTAAAACTAATCCTAAACTAATTAGCAGACCGGCCCCACCTGTCATAGACTCAGGGGGGTCTACCTGGGCCCACACAGGGGTCAAACTGAGTCAAACACGCCGGCGTTTAGCCGCCGACGAGGCCAGACACGGTGGAGGGCTGCGGGTTTCGTGCTCCGGAAACCAAAACGACGATGGAGAGCATCTACACATAGCTGGGAGCAAACCGCATTGAGTGGTGGCAGTGGGTGGAGCTAGGGTGGCCGGAAACATCGCCAGCGACGACCTTGGCGGCCGTCGGAGTTCGGGCGAGGCCGAAACCGAGGCTGCGGGGCACGGCGAGGCACGTGGAATGGTGCTACGGGCTCCTGGGAGCGCGTGGAAGATGAAGGCGTGCTCGGATTCGAGCTTACGTGCCTGTGGCCACGGCGGCGACATGGCCGGCGAAGCCGATCTCTCGGCCTCGATGGCAGAGGGGGTTGGAGGACACGGACGAGCGCGGGGAGAGGGGCGGAAGAAAGATGGGCTCACAGCGATTGCAGAACGCGTCTCAGCGGGCTCGGGGGAGGTCGGACGTCGTCGGGGCGTTGCCGGCGATCTCGGTGGACCGAGGAAGAAGAAGGCGTCAGGGAGGTGCTTGGAGGCGTCCGGCGTCACGTGAGTCGACGAGGAGGTCGAGGACGGTAGCGCGGAGCTACTGGGCTTGTCGGAGTGGCGAGGGGGTGGCTCTGGTGACGGCTACGGTGAACAGCAGCGCGGATCGCGCTCGGCCATCGCGGGAGAGGGTGAGGGAGACAAGGGAGGGAGAGAGGGGGACGTGGGGGTCAGCATGGCACCCCTAGACGCCTCCAGGGCGTCGGCAGAAGCAGGATGTGGCCGGCGTGTTGGGGGTTCTGTCGGGAGGAGGAGGACGACTGGCAAGGCCAGTCGGCTGGGCCGAGCCAGGTGGGCTGGGCCAGCACATGTGAGGCCCAGGTGGGTTTCCCTCTCTCTCTTTTTCTTATTTGTTTCTGTTTTCTATTTTTTTCTACAATTGTTGGGCTTTAGTTAAAATACTAAAACGTTTCCAAAAATCCTGAAAATAATTGCGGGCTCTGTTTAGAATATTTCCAACAGCAAACATTTATTTCCAGAATTATTTGAGCATTTAAATTATTTATAGCATTTAAATGCCCAAAATCAAATACTTATGATTTAATTCAATGACCTTCTGTTGACCTAGAAAATTGTGCACCAATTTTGCCATAGGTTCCAACCCAAGACAAAGAGAGTGAACTTTTTAGAAGGGCATTTCAGGTTCATTGAAAATAATTTTAGTAAACTCTAGTTGTTTCCAGGGGGCGTGTTGGGGGTTCTGTCATCCCCATTTCAAACTTAAAAGGAAATTAAACATGATGCACACTCTAATGCTTGAACTAGCTAGGGTGTGACAACTCACCCCCACTCAAAAGAATCTCGTCCCGAGATTTAGGATCCTCCGGAAAGAAGGTGGGGTACTCGAGGCAAAGACGATCCTCCCTTTCCCAAGTGGCTTCTTTCTCGGAATGGTGTGACCATTGAACCTTGAGAAACTTGATATTACGATGTCGAGTGGTACGCTCGGCTTGATCAAGGATACGAATGGGATATTCCCAATATGAGAGGTTATCTTGTAGATCAAGCGTTTCGTGGTCCACTCCACGGATAGGATCCGCGAAGCAATGCCTGAGTTGAGAAACGTGGAAGACATCGTGAAATCTGGAAAGATGCGAAGGTAGTTCCAATTGGTAGGCAACTTCTCCCTGTTTGGCAAGAATGCGAAAGGGTCCAATGTAACGAGGAGCCAATTTGCCTTTGATACCGAAACGATGGGTTCCCTTTAACAGAGTAACCCGAAGGTAAGCCTTCTCGCCGACTTCATAAGTCATAGGCTTATGTTTGCGATCATATTGACTCTTTTGACGAGATTGGGCTGTTTTCAATTTCTCACGAATAACGCGAACCTGTTCTTCTGCTTCCTGAATCATATCCGGGCCAAAGAGTTGTCTTTCCCCGGTTTCTGACCAGTTAAGAGGCGTTCGACATTTTCGTCCATAGAGAACTTCGAAAGGAGCCTTGCCCAAGCTGGCTTGATAACTATTGTTATAAGCAAACTCCGCGAATGGAAGGCAATTCTCTCAACCCATTCCGAACGAGATGACAGAGGCTTGGAGCATATCTTCCAGAATTTGATTGACTCGTTCTACTTGACCACTTGACTGAGGATGGAAGGCGGTGCTAGAGGAGAGATGAGTTCCCATAGCATTTTGGAAACTTTCCCAAAATCGAGAGGTGAAGAGACTCCCACGGTCTGAGTTAATTTCCAATGGAACACCATGAAGAGACACTATTCGGGAGATGTATAAATCGGCTAGCTGGCTAGCGGTGATACTCTCACGAACAGGTAGAAAGTGGGCTACTTTGGAAAGACGATCGATCACGACAAAGATGGCATTATTCCCTCTCTTGGTCCTGGGAAACCCAGTGATGAAATCCATACTGATTTTATCCCATTTCCACTCGGGAATAGCCAAAGGTTGAAGGGTGCCAGCAGGCCGTTGATGCTCTGCTTTAACACGACGACAAACGTCGCAATTAGCAATGTATTGAGCGACTTCTCTCTTCATCCTAGTCCACCAAAACCTCTGGCGTAGGTCTTGATACATTTTAGTACTACCAGGATGAATGGTGAGAGGGGATTCATGAGCTTCCTTAAGGATCAGTCGCCTTAGGTTTCGTGCCTTTGGAACCACTAGGCGATTTCCAAAGTATACGACACCTTGATCATCAATGGAGAAACAATTCGCGACTCCTTTCTTAATGTTTCTCTTAATACGGGAGATTCCCGGATCTACCTTCTGTGCCTTGATGATATGATCCGTAAGGGTAGGTTTCGCCACCAGGGTGGATAGGAATCCTTGAGGAACAATGTGAAGATTTAGCTTACGAAATTCCTCATGGAGAAGTGGTTGACTTTGTTGTAACATCAGGTTGTTACAATAGGATTTACGACTTAGTGCATCAGCCATGACGTTGGCTTTGCCCGGCGTGTAAGTTATTCCTAAGTCGTAATCCGAGATCAACTCAACCCAACGTCTTTGCCTGAGATTCAAATCTGGTTGGGTGAAGATATATTTCAAACTTTGGTGATCGGTGAAGATCTCGCAACGATTACCGAGGAGGTAATGTCGCCAGGTTTTGAGTGCATGGACTACAGCTGCAAGCTCTAGATCATGTGTGGGATAATTTTCCTCATGTGGGTGTAATTGCCGTGAAGCATAGGCAATTACCTGACGATCTTGCATGAGTATGCAACCTAGTCCTTATCGCGAGGCGTCGCAATAGATAATAAAGTCCTTGGAGAAATCTGGTGGTACCAGTACGGGAGCAGATGTCAGACGTCTTTTTAGTTCCTGAAAACTGAACTAGCACTGTAGAGTCCACTCGAACTTTTTATCTTTCTTGAGGAGTTCAGTTAGAGGTTTAGCAACCTTGGAGAAATTCTCTACGAAGCGGCGGCAATAGCTCGCTAAGCCAAGGAAGCTCCGAACTTGCTTGACCGTCTCAGGTGGAGTCCAATCAAGGACGGCTTGAACTCGCTCGAGATTGACAGCAATACCCGTACCAGAGATTACATGGTCTAGATAGGTCACTTCTGGCAACCAAAATTCACACTTGGAGAATTTGGCATAAAGGCGATGCTCTCGAAGTTTCATCAATACCAGCCTTAGATGTTCGGCATGTTCCTCTTCATTCTTGGAGTAGATGAGTATGTCATCGAGGTATACTATGACAAATTTATCCAAATACTCCATGAAGACCGAGTTCATTAACCGGGAGAAGGTTGCTGGGGCATTGGTTAAACCGAAGGACATAACGGTGTACTCGTATTGGCCATAACGAGTAACAAAGGCCGTTTTGGGAATGTCCTCGTTTCTGATTTTGATTTGATGGTAGCCCAACCTCAAATCCATCTTGGAAAAGACTGAGGATCCAGCGAGCTGATCATACAGATCGTTGATCCTGGGAAGCGGATACTTGTTCTTGATGGTGACCAGGTTGACAGGTCGGTAATCTACAACCATTCGATCCGTTCCATCCTTCTTCTTGACGAAGAGGACGGGGCAAGCCCAAGGAGAGGAACTAGGATGGATGAAACCCTTTTTCAAGGACTCATCGAGTTGGTTCTTAAGCTCGGCTAGTTCTAAGGGTGCCATCTTGTAGGGTCTTCTAGAAATTGGAACAGTTCCTGGAACAAGGTCTATCACAAACTCAACATCCCTGTCAGGTGGAACACCTGATAGTTCTTCTGGAAAGACATCCGGAAAGTCTCGGACTATCGGAACATCCTCAAGGTCTGGAAGGGGGTTGGCATTTAGGGAGTAAAGCTGGCGCTTGGCCACTCGAGTTAAGACATTGACTGTCTTGCCCGATGGGTGAGTAAGTTGAATAGTTCTAGTGGCACAATCAATCTTAGCATAATGAGCTGACATCTAGTCCATACCCAAAATGATGTTTATGTCCGAGGACTTGAGAGCTATTAAGGAAGCAAGGAAGGCAAGTCTATCGACAAGAATTTCGTTCCCATGGATTACTCTAGAAGTTTGCCATTTGGAACCCGGAGTTTGAATTACCATGGAAGTGGGCATGTCACAGAATGTCATGTTATGCATTCGAGCATAGTTCTCGGATATGAATGAATGAGATGCTCCAGTATCGAAAAGAACAGATGCCGGATGGCAGTTAACAAGGAGCGTACCAAGGACGACGTTAGGATCCTCATGAGCCTCCTTGGCTGAAACATAGTTGACATGGCCATGGGAAGTGGTGGCCGGCTTGGCATAGAATGTCTTTCCCATGGGATTACCACGGCCAACGGACTTTCCAGTTTGATTAGGGTTGTTCTGGGGACACTCTCAACTATAGTGACCCGGCTCTCCACACTTGAAGCATGTCACCACATTGGGGCGTGGAGCAGCATTAGCAGCGAGGCCACCATAGGGCTTGGGCGGTGCAAATTGCTGGTTGGGACGAGGCGCCTCAAAGGATGGCCTTGGGATGAACCTGGGTGGCAGTCCCGTGCTTGGGATCCACACCCGGCGCTTCTGAGCTCCAGAGCCGGATGAAGAGCCAAAATCACGGGAGTGCTTGCGTGAAGCATCATAATCAGTCTGGCCTGTCTCAGCACTGATGGCTTTGTTGACCAACTTCTGAAAGGAGGTGCACTCGCGCAGACGAAGATCGCGGTGAAGCTCAGGGCTAAGTCCCTTGCGGAACCTTGCCTGCTTCTTAGCGTCAGTAGATACCTCTTCAGGGGCATAACGTGCCAGATTCCCAAATTCACGACTATATGCATCCACAGTCAGTCTTCCTTGGGTGAAATTGCAGAACTCCTCCCTCTTGCGATCCATGAGACCTTCCGGAATGTGATGTTCACGGAAAGCTTCACTGAATTCAGCCCAAGTAGTAATTTGGCCGACCGGGCGCATAGCTTCGAAGTTTTCCCACCAGAGGCTAGCATGGCCTTCGAGGTAGGCAGCATAAGTAACCTTGTCGGCTTCGGCTACGTTGGCAGAATGTAGCTTGTGGGTAATGCTGCGAAGCCAGTCATCCGCGTCGAGGGGCTCGACGGAATGGTTAAACTTTGGTGGGTACAGCTTGATAAAGTCATTAATTAACACCAAGTCATTTCGCTGATGGCGTGCAGTGTTCTGCTCAATCCGCTCTAGCAGGCGGTTAGTCTCACGCTTGTTTCTTTCCGCCTCCAGCATCACTTCGGCCAGAGAAGGCGGGTGAGGCAGCTTTTCACCCCTAGCTGCACTGGCTTCCCCCTGCTCCGAGGCAGCAGGGTTGCTGCGGGTGTTGATCATCCTAGGAGATAACAAGACAATGGTTTAGATAAGGATGGCTCAGACTTAGCAAGGAAGTGCAGAATGTAATGGATAACACAGAATGCAGAGATGTTCATCCGTATGTCATGGTAATATAAAACTGCCATATATATACCAACAGTCATACAGATCATACATAGTTTAGTACAAGCCCAGGCTATAGTACAACTATGATGAAAGACGTTACATCTCATCTGAGGCATTCCAAGCTCCTATACATTATTTGTCTACACCTTTGGAATTGACTACACACAAAGTCATATTCCACAAGTCACGCAGGACAGTGGAGATACAACTACAATACTAGTGATACTACTACTAACTCAGACAGCTCCCTAGTAGTCCTCATAGAAGTCACCTCCATAGCCTGGAAGTTCAACGTGATCATCTGGGAACAGACGGTCCTGAGGAGCCTGTGGACCATAGGGGCTAGGATGAGGTCTTGGACCAACAAACGGTGGCCTGCGGGGACCACGGGGTGGGGTGATGCCTCCCACATCACGCCAATCCACCATGTCTGGCAGAGCAGATCTCACAGGATACAAATCCCTTGTATCCATACATCCAGCTTGCACCGCAGGTGCAAACCGAGTCAATGTGGCCCAATGATCAGCATTGGTATTGAAAAGCTCCAGCCTCAAGGCCCGATTCTCTCGGTCCTTATCTTCGAGCATCTCGGTAGTGGTACGAGTTAATGAGTCCTCCTGAGTGGAGTCAGAATAGATAGCCTGAAGATACCCTTGCGCTCCCGGAAGTGAAGCTGGCATGTAACGGAAGTCGGTGTTCCGAAGCAGGCCAGTCCGGACTCGCATGATGGTCATCATGGAATAGGCAGCATCCTGCACAGCCATCTCAACAGTAACCCCGAGTCCATAGGAACAGTGAAGGGGCTCGGTAGATCCAGGATAAGGAGGAAATATCCTGATAGTGCAGAAATATTGGCTTTGATTAAAGTCTCAGAATTGCTCTTCAACGGTGTATTCGGGATACCAACGGTAACCCATCTCGATCATTACCCAAACTAACATAGCAGTATGACCGGGCACGTCGAGGCACCGGGTCAGGCGAACCACTTGGTTTTGAGCACGGCTGGCCATCTGAAAGCACAACCACAAGCAAAGACATTAGAATTTCTAGGGAAAATTGGACAGCATAACAGCTGTAAATGCTCAGAAAAAGATTTGAGACATCCACAACAGTTTGCAATACCACTCAACAACATCATATCAAGGTTCTAATCCAATTAGCAACATACTAAAAATAGTAGAAACTGAACTGGGACTTGTAACAACAATCCTATAAGCTACTACGGATTAGTAACACGTGAACCTGATAGAAGAAGAGAGCCTAGTCCTTAACCCACGTTGAATGAGAAGAGAATGACTCAGAGCAGAGGGCATAAGGTAAAGGAGTAAAAGAGCCTTACGTTCCCTCCCACAATCAATTCCCCTACATATAACTAAAGCATTTCTAGACTCGACATCGACCAGTTTGGCTCAACGAACCTACAGGCAGTCCGGCTCTGATGCCAACGCTGTCAGGACCCCGATTCCAAGCCACATCGATCTAGCCGGTAACACTTCGTATCACTTTGCAGCGTCACGCACGGTATCCCACGGGTGTCGCCTTACCGTGGCCCGGGACCGTTTGCGCCTTTTGGCTCACGTATATGATAGTGTCGCTAGCATCCATATGACAGAGAACCCAGGCCGACATGGCTAGTCGTGAACCCAAAGCGGCACAGACCTATGGAGACAGGCATACATGAATCACATCGAGCATGTCGGTCATCAGCGAGTGATTCCGGGCTGTAGCACTGGGCTAACAGGACTCCGGGGAACCCGGGCTGTAGCAGGCTAGGCAGGACTCCGGATGTCACCGTGTCACATTTCCCCGAAGGGACAGACATAGGAACGACGCGAAACACATGCCGGCTAGTCAAGTGTGCTGAGTAGTAGTGCTGGGCTAGCAGGACTCCGGTGAAATGGGCTGTAGCGGACTACTATGGCTCGAGGAACACTAGACTACATTTCCCCATAAGAAAGGCTGCCAAGGATAAACAACTAGATTGTCGGATCCCACTCATACCAAGCATTTCAATCATACACACAATATGCCCGATATGAGTACATACAACATGGCATCACAACAAAACTCTACAACTTAAGTACTTTATTTAAAGGCTCCAGAGAGCCATACATAACAAGTTCATACAAATAGGGGTCACATGACCCGACACTCAAGTCATACAATCATACAAGCACATGCAGAAGCAAGTAGTCTGAGTACAGACACTAGAAAGAAAGAAGGCTTCTCGAAGCCAGTCTATCTACATAGGGCCCTCCATGGCCAGGATCACCACCTGGGTGGCTAGTCACTCGTCGACGTCAAGGTCTACGTAGAACCCATCGGAGGGGGCGGTGTTGTCGTCTGAAAACAGTAATTGAGCAAACATGAGTACAAAGGTACTCAGCAAGTCTTACATCAGAACCTAATATACATGCTCATTCTCAAGAAGGTGGTGGGGTTATTGCAGCAAGCCATCTTTGACTCTTGGCTAAGCTATCCTATGGTACTCCACTAGTAAAATAATTTTCGCACACGAGTCCACTACTCACCAACACAATACTCCACCGGGGATCCTCTCTCGTCATCCTATGAGAGGGCCATCCTCGGTACTCACACTTATCTTGAGTCTTTTAGTAGTATCCATTAACTTGTCTATGAACTGTATAGGCCACCAAGTAGTCCTTTACCGCGGAAGCGGCTATTCGAATAGATGATGTTAACCTTGCAGAGGTATACTTCTTCATACACGCTTTCACCACTTACCGCCGTTTACACGACATGTACTCGGGAACCTTCAAGCGGAAGCCCAGCGAGGGTGTCAGCCGCGGCCTACCTAAACACTTAAGTCTCTGGTCCAGGTGCATCGCCTTTCCAGGTTCCATCCGCAGGGAGTCTGGTCGAGGTTTCCACATACGGCCCCGAACGATGTGAACAGGGTTCCCGAGACAACAAACGGGTGACTCGGTACACCGTGCCACGGTGTATCTACCGCAACATAGCCCACCCCTAGGGTCAACGCTACGCACGGCCGCCAACACATAACTTACAAACACCAGAAACTATTTGCAACTCCTGGACAGAGTACTAAGGTATTTAAGAAGCCGAGAGGGTTGGTTTTGGGCCCAATGTACGGTAGTAACTGCATCTTAAATCACACATACAGATCTCAGTTCTTATGGACGGTCTCAATGAAACAACCCACCATGTACTCCTACATGGCCTCTCATCGATACCTTTACCAAAACATGTTCAACACATCCCTCATATTACCGACATAATCATATCACTCTAGCCCATCACCCAGATGAACCAGACCTGACACAACTCTAAGCACAGCAGGCATAGCAAGGTAGGAATCACATACATGGCTCAATCAACTCCTACACATGCTAGTGGGTTTCATCTAGTTACTATGGCAATGATAGGTCATGTAGAGGATAAGGGTTCAACTACCGTAGCACACATCAGTTTGAATCGCGTTGTCTTAATGCAGTAAACAAGAGCAGAAGCAAGAACATGGGTTTGTATCGGAATGATCAATGGGTTGCTTGCCTGTTGTAGTGGTAGTAGGGTACTGCCCTTCAGACGGATACTCGGGGTTATCCTCGGAGGCAGAACCTACCACGAAAGACACACCGAAGCATAATCAACACATGGAAAATATGCAACAATAAGATGCATGCTATGACATGGCAAGATGAAAGTGTCTTGGCCTAATGGAAGCTAAAACAGAAGGGGATGAACTCATTTGAATCAAAGATTCAAATATTAGCGCATTAAACATGGCCTTAATAGAGCATCACCTTATTCTTCTTAAACAGCAAGGTTAACTTGTTTTGTCATGCATGCAACCATTACAGATGGATAGATTGAATTTTTCTGATCATTTTTCATATATAAATCTTTGCATTTGGAGCTATGGTTGATTTTCTATGATTTTTAGAACTTTTGACTATTTTCTGGAATTTCCTATTAAAGAATAAATCTAGTAATTGAATTAATGCGTCAGCATGACATAGATGTGACGTTAGCGGGTCAACTGGGTCGGCCAGGTCAAACCTTACTGGTGGGCCCTCTCTATTAGTGTCACAACTAGTTAACAGAATTAGATTAACACTAATTAGCTGTCAGTGGGGCCTGGGCCCACATGTCAGTGACTGAACTAATTAAACTTAGTTAAAACTAATTAGAAGACCGGCCTCACCTGTCATAGACCCAGGGGGGTCTACCTGGGCCCACACAGGGGTCAAACTGAGTCAAACTCGCCAGCGTTTAGCCGCTGGCGAGGCCAGACGCGGCGGAGGGCTGCGGGTTTCGTGCTCCGGCAACCAAAACGATGGCAGAGAGCATCTACGCATAGATGGGAGCAAACCGCATCGAGTGGTGGCAGTGGGTGGAGCTAGGGTGGCCGGAAACGTCACCGGCGACGACCTTGGCGGCCGCCGGAGTTCGGGCGAGGCCGAAACCGAGGCTGCGGGGCACGGCGAGGCGCGTGGAATGGTGCTACGGGCTCCTGGGAGCGCGTGGAAGACGAAGGCGTGCTCGGATTCGAGCTTACGTGCCTGTGGCCATGGCGGCGACATGGCCGGTGGAGCCGAGCTCTCGGCCTCGATGGCAGAGGGGTTTGGAGGACGCGGACAAGCGCGGGGAGAGGGGCGGAAGAAAGATGGGCTCACAACGGTTACAGAACGCGTCTCAGCGGGCTCGGGGGTGGTCGGACATTGTCGGGGCGTTGCCGGCGATCTCGGTGGACCGAGGAAGAAGAAGGCGTCGGGGAGGTGCTTGGAGGCATCCGGCGTCGCGTGAGTCGACGTGGAGGTCGAGGACGGCAGCGCGGAGCTAATGGGCTTGTCGGAGAGGCGACGGGGTGACTCTGGTGACGACTACGGCGAACGGCGGTGAGGATCGCGCTCGGCCATCGTGGGAGAGGGTGAAGGAGACGAGGGGGAGAGTGAGGGAGGGAGAGAGGGGGACGTGGGGGTTGGCGTGGCACCCCTAGACGCCTCCAGGGCGTCGGCAGAAGCAGGAGGTGGCCGGTGTGTGGCCGCGGGCGCCAGCCACGCGCTCCTCGTCCTCCTGGCGGGAGGAGGAGGACGACTGGCAAGGCCAGTCGGCTGGGCCGAGCCAGGTGGGCTGGGCCAGCACAGGTATGGCCCAGGTGGGTTTCCCTCTCTCTCTTTTTCTTATTTGTATCTGTTTTCTATTTTTTTCTGCAACTGTTGGGCTTTATTAAAAATACTAAAATGTTTCCAAAAATCAAGAAAATAATTGTGGGCTCTGTTTAGAATATTTCCAACAGCAAACATTTATTTCCAGAATTATTTGAGCATTTAAATTATTTATAGCATTTAAATGCCCAAAATGAAATACTTATGATTTATTCAATGACCTTCTGTTGACCTAGAAAATTGTGCACCAATTTTGCTAGAGGTTCCAACCCAAGACAAAGAGATTGAACTTTTTAGAAGGGCATTTCAGGTTCATTAAAAATAATTTTAGTAAACCCTAGTTGTTTCCAGGGGGGTGTTGGGGGTTCTGTCATCCCCATTTCAAACTTAAAAGCAAATTAAACATGATGCACACTCTAATGCTTGAACTAGCTAGGGTGTGACAGTACCAAGGCACGGGAAAATGCGCCAGACTTGCGAGATATGTTGGAGGACAAGGCAAGGCAAACAAGATCGATCTACAGATCGCGTGGGTGCCCCACGACTCGAGACGGTAACCGTCACCGCGGCCACTAACTCGGCAGGGCCGAACACAGTAGACAAAGCTCATTGGAGCTACGTCGTGATATAGCCCAGTACAGAGGCGCCGCACACCCACTATGCTTCACAGATGAAATAATGGATCATCAAATCCCCGAGGGTTTCAAACCCGTAAACATCGAATCATATGATGGCACAACAGATCATGCGGTATGGATCGAGGATTATCTCCTTCATATCCACATGGCCCACGGTGATGATTTCCACACCATCAAATACCTCCCACTCAAGCTTAAAGGACCAGCTCGGCATTGGCTTAAAAGCTTGCCAACAGGATCAATCAGTTGTTGGGAGGACCTGGAAGCCGCATTCCTCGACAATTTCCAGGGCACTTATGTGCGACCCCCAGACGCCGATGACCTAAGTCACGTAACTCAGAAGCTAGAGGAATTGGCCAGGCAATTCTGGACACGGTTCCTAACAAAGAAAAATCAAATAGTCGACTGTCCGGACGCTGAGGCCCTAGCAGCCTTCAAGCACAATATCCGTGACGAGTGGCTTGCTCGGCACCTTGGACAGGAAAAGCCGAAGTCTATGGCAGCACTCACGACACTCATGACCCACTTTTGCGCGGGAGAAGACAAGTGGCTTGCTCGTAGCAACAATATGACCAAGAACCTTGGTAATTCGGATACCAGGGACAGTAGTGGCACGTCGCGTCGCAACAAGCAGAAGCGCCGCATTAACGGCGACAATGCTGAGGATACGACAGTTAATGCCGGATTCAGAGGCTCTAAATCCGGTCAGCAGAAAAAGCCATTCAAAAGGAATCCTAGGGGCCCGTCCAGTTTGGACCGAATACTCGACCGCTTGTGCCAGATACATGGCACCCCCGAAAAGCCAGCCAATCACACCAACAGGGATTGTTGGGTGTTCAAGCAGGCAGGCTAGTTAAATGCCGAAAATGAAGACAAGGGGCTGCATAGCGATGCGACGAGGAGCCCCGGCCACCGAACAACAGTGGACAGAAGGGTTTTCCGCCACAAGCATTGACGGTGAATATGATATACGCAACCCACGTTCCCAAAAGGGAGCGGAAGCGCGCGTTAAGGGACGTATACGCGGTAGAGCCAGTTGCCCCAACGTTCAACCCATGGTCCTCCTGCCCGATCACCTTTGATCGAAGGGACCATCCCACTAGCATCCGTCATGGCGGATTCACCGCATTGGTTCTAGACCCAATTATTCACGGATTTCATCTCACTAGCGTCCTTCTGGACAGCAGCAGCAGCCTGAACCTGCTTTACCAGGATACAGTGCGGAAAATGGGCATAGATCCCTCGAGGATTAAGCCCACCAAAACAACCTTTAAAGGCGTAATACCAGGTGTAGAGGCCAACTGCACAGGCTCAGCCACACTTGAAGTGGTCTTCGGATCTCCGGATAATTTCCGAAGCGAGGAGTTAATCTTCGACATAGTCCCATTCCGCAGTGGCTATCACGCACTGCTCGGGCGAACCGCATTCGCCTAGTTCAATGCGGTACCGCACTACGCATACCTTAAGCTCAAAATGCCAGGCCCTCGAGGAGTAATTACGGTCAATGGAAACACCGAATGCTCCCTCCAAACGGAGGAGCATACGGCGGCCCTTGCAGCAGAAGTACAAAGCAGCCTCTCCAGGCAGTTCTCCAGTCCGGCCATTAAACGACCGGACACCGTCAAGCGCGCCCGGAGTAACCTACAACAAGACCGCCTGGCACGATCCGAGCAGGCGTAGCAATGCGGCCCCAACCCCAGCCCTCACAAAAAGGCGACGCCAGTGCTTCGCATACATAACTACGCTCTAGAAATGGGTACAGGGGGAGGGGCACCATCACGGCACGCCCGAAACACGGCTTAAACCGCACCAGGGGCTGCCGATTTTTTAATTTTCTCTTACTTTCAGGACTCCATTCTTCGGAAGGCCTGTTCGGCAGTTCAATTGCCGCACAAACGATGCAAGAACCAGGGAAGCAGACAAGCCACGCCGCATTATGGAACTCCCAGGTGGTCTCTATCACGAGCAGTATACCTGTTTCGCATAACATTCCGCAGCCTGCCCCTGGAACAGACATGTTAAATAGTCCAACCTTTTGCTTATCGCATTATTTGTATCGTTCTGCTTTGATCACAGCCCTTTTCAATAAAAAATGCATAGCTTTTGTCTATTTTCGCATTACTCTTTTTTTATATATATGTTCCTTAACGACATGTTGCACCCGTACACCTTGGTACGGCCAAAATACGCCAGGGGCTTTAGTACCCCTCAATATGGTGTGAGAAGTCCGAACACTTTAACAAGTGCGACACCCCGAACTTATAGCATTATATGCATCGGCTCCAAATCATGTCTTGGTCAATAGTTGGGTTTGCCCGGCTCCTATGTTTTGGTGCCTTACGTTCCGCTATATCGGCTAAGGTAGCACTAGGAGAACCATTGCGATTGTGCCCCAGTTGAGCTGGGTCAAGCACCTCAGTGGAGAAAGCTAAAACTGACTGTCATGATGAAGCGAGAGCTGGTCGCTGTTCAAGAGGTTTTTCGAGTCCCTAAAGACTTATGCCGCTTAGAGCAAGGAGTCGGCTCTGTCCGGCCAAGGCGTGGATAGCGCCCCGAACTCGGTCTTCCGAATACCATGGGCTTTGCCAAAATTTAAAATTATAGAATTCTATGGCTAAGTGAGAGTGTTCACGCATTATAGTCTGATTGCCTTGTTCGTTGGGCGGAGCGCCTATCTCGAAGGACCCAAACAAGGGAAAAAGAGCGCTTAGGTTTATCCCCGAACACCCCAGCACTAGCGGCACGGGGGCAGAAGCCGACGACTCGCCATCTCTCAGAATTGATAAACAGCCGCACAGAAGGTAATATTTTAAATTCCAACAGCATTGCTTAGCGCATTTTTTAGCACACAGGACAACGAGCAAGTTTCACTCAAAAATTACATCCCTAGAACATTCATCCGCCACAAGGCAGGCACCCTTCAGAACATCCTTATAATAATTCTCAGGCTTTCGATGCTCTTTCCCCAGTGGTGGCCCGTCCTTCACAAGCTTCTCAGCATCCAGCTTGCCCTAGTGCACCTTAGCACGGGCAAGGGCCCTACGGGCACCTTCAATGCAGACGGAGCGCTTGATGACTTCGAGCCTTTGACATGCCTCCACCAGCCGCCACACCAGCCCGAAATAGCTCCCAGGCAGAGCCTCTCCAGGCCATAGCGGAACTATAAGGCCCTTCATGGCCTGTTCGGCCGCCTTGTGGAGCTCGACCAGTTGCTTCAGCTAGTCGCTTAGGGGCACGGGGTGTCCGGCCTCAGCATACTGAGACCAAAACACCTTCTCTATCAAGCTGCCCTCCTCGGCTTGATAGAATGCGGCGACATCGGACACACTCCGGGGAAGATCTGCGAACGCTCCTGGAGAGCTTCGAATTCGGGTAAGTAACAAGTAACTCACGTTTATGTGTTTGCTTTGCATAAAGAATGCCTTACCCGCCGCTATCTTCTTCACCTCATCCAACTCCTGGAGGGTCTTCTCCGATTCGGCCTTGGCAGACTTGGCATTTTCAATAGCCGCCGCGAGCTCGGACACTCGCGTCTTTGAGTCAAGCTCCAAACTCTCATGTTTTTTCATGAGAATCTCGAGCTCTTGCTGCACCTTACCAACCTGGGCCTCATACTTCTCCCGCTCGGTGCGCTCCGTGGCCACCCTCTTCTCGGCCTTGATCAGCGTCGGAGTAAATGACCACGGGTAGCCTAGCCGGCTCCCCAGGCCCTTCTGAAAAAATTACGAGCCGATCCGGCCCTCAAGAATCCAAGATGCGGGGCCGCCTTCCCCTTGTCGGCTGTCTTCCCGGCCGACTATCGGAAGGTGGCTCGACTATAGCCCTCATGACGAAAGCCGCGGGAGGGCTGGTCCAAGAAGCCGGCCGCGAGAAGGCCGACTCCTAGAGGCCGGCTCCCACAAAGCGGTCAAGATCGTACCCTCGAAGTCTGCATCCACATAACGGCGATGTGACAAGGCGTGGCTATAGTAAAGCCTGCCACCCCCGAATCCCGGAGCACGCCCGGCACCGTGCGCCATACGGGTGGCCATGGCCCGTCCGGCGCGGCACTGTTGCCACGTTGACCCTGATGTCATCAATGACGGGCCGCTAGTGCGGCCCACGGGCGGTGGGCCCCTTCGGGCAGAGAGACACCTGAAGGCGGCCAGGCCTCCCCCAGTCGGCCCAAGACAAAGCCGGCTCTCCATAGCCGGCTTGCCACCTCCCTCGAGGGAGACGCCCCATTAAGGAGAGGAGACGCGGTGAGGCTACAACGATCACTCGCCGGACGGCGGCATTGTAGCCACGCCTACCTCGGTGAAGCCCTCGTCAGCAGGATTGGGCAACAGTAACCAGCCCCCGATCGGGCCCTGGACAGTGGGGCCTGCCTGTCGACCAAGGAGCCGGCGGGACCCACCAGCCAGCGCAGAAGCCGGCGAGTGTAGACACAGACGGTTGGGCCCCATGCCCATCCGGATTACCATTGTACCCCCGGGGGGTAGGCCTATATAAACCCCCTGGGACACCCAAGCAAAGGGGGGATCCCTGCTAGTTTTAGACACCACATAGGGAGGAGAAGAGAGCGAGCCGAGCCCTTCTTCCTCCTCTCACCAAACAGCTCAAGGAGCATCGTGTAGCTACTTGTTTCATCTAGTGATCATGCGGAGACCCCGCAGAGCAGCAGTAGGGGTGTTATCTCCACGGAGAGCCCCGAAGCTGGGTAAGATTCGCTGGCGTGCATGTCTTCGCCTCATCCCGTTTCCAGGCACCGGCGACGTCTTACTGGCTCCCACAATGATAAGCCACCCGTTGGCATATGTCGCACCTACCACCCGACATTTGGCGCCCACCGTGGGTTCAGGTGCACCGTCGTCCAGAGACCTGTTCTGGACGGGAACCCTCTTCCTCCCCAGCGAGCGTAGCCAGCCCGGCACGCCCGATGGTGCTTGCCACGACGCGCTGCAAGGCGTCACCAACGTCTGTGCAGCGAGCGGCCTCGCCAATCTCCTTCACAAGACCCTCATCTCCGACGAGCTCGCCTCCGACGCGGGCACCGACCGCCTCATCATCCTCCTCGGCCAACTCCGCATCTTCGGCGAGCTTGCTGTAGACTTGGAGTCGGTCGGCTCCACCGATCCAATGCCTGTCGACTCCGACACGGCCTCACTCGACACTTTCCCCACCGACGTCACGATCTACAACGACCCACTTCCCTGGGACGATGGCTGCGACGCTGTCACCACTGAGGTGATGGTCATCAGCCACGACGGCGCCGCTGACGAGAGCGCCCATGACACCCCGCATGCGGCGGTCCATGACTTGTCCATCCCCCACCCGGCCGATGCCAATGCTGAAGCACTGGAGGCTCGCCTCCTCGCCCTCCTCGCGGAGGGCCGGAAGCTGGCTTCCATGAGACGCCTCACTGAGGCCCACCGGCGCGAAGCCGATCGCGCCGCCTTTGGCACGCCGCCCCTAGGTGGGCCCAGCCGGGCTGGCGTTGTCAGACAGCGCGGCACTGTCGTCGCCGATACGCTAGGAGTCGACCGCCCAGTCTACGCCACTCCGCTCGAGAACCTGCGCGCCGCCCAGGCGGCCGTAGATGAGCTAGACGGATTGGGGGCCGAAGAACTCCCCCACATGACCAGACGCATCTAGCAGCTAATTGATGCAGCCGCGCAGCGGCACGAAGCCGACGCCCGCGCGGAAAGCCCTCCCCCGAGCCGAGATCACGGCGCGACGTCCCGGATGCCGACCGCGGGCAAAGCCCGCGCGCGGCGCGAGAAAGAGCCGGCTGCCAGCCGAAGCCGAACCCGAATCTCCATCGAGCGAGACGCAGAAGGCCATCCCCGGGCCGTGGAGTGGCGGGGCAACCCGCCTCCGCCTCGGCCCCGTGGGGAGAGATATCCCACCCCACCGCCTGTTGCGCATCCAACTCTCAGCGGTCGGCTAGGCCGCCGCGAAGGAGCCGGCGAGAACGACGCCCGCCATCGGATCGACCGCCTAGCGCGATCCCTGGCGCTGGAAGAAGAAGACAATGTCGGCCCTCCTTGCTTCGGCCCCCGCATCCGCGACAGCCTTTACCCAAAGGGTTCTCGCTCCCAAGAGACACGCCCAAGTACAACGGCTCCGTGAAGCCGGAAGATTGGTTGATCGACTACTCCACGGCGGTTAGCATAGCCAATGGCAACAGGCGCATTGCCGTGAAGTACGTGCCCCTCATGCTGCAGGGGACGGTGCAGACCTGGCTCAACAGCCTCAAGCCATACAGCATCAACAGCTGGCTAGACTTCACAGAAGCCTTCGTCCGCAACTTCACCAGCACCTTCAAGCGGGCTCCCAAGCCCAGACAGCTCTCCTTGTGCGTGCAAGGCCCCGCCGAGTCCACTCGCAACTACCTCACGCGTTGGGCCGAGCTCCATAACTCTTGCGAAGGGGTGCACGAGGTGCAAGCTATAGAATACTTCACTGCCGGGTGCCGAGAAGGCACCCTCCTCAAGCACAAGCTCCTCTGCGACGAGCCGACTACCCTCGACGAGCTTCTGGTCATAGCGGACAAGTATGCCACCACCGACTCCACAATGAAGACCAAACTCCTGGTAGACGCGTCCGGGAAAGTACTCAACCCGGCGCCCAAGATGCCGGCTGGGGACTCCGGTCGACGCCCACACCAGAACGACCACAAGCGCAAGGGCCCCGTGCCGCCCTCCACCAGTCGGCAGGTGGCCACAGTCGAAGACGAGAAGCCCGTAGGGCGGCCCGCACCCAAGAAGCAGAGGGGCGGCAAGCCGGCTTGGCAGCCGGCCTTCTCCTACAAGCAGACTCTCGACGCCTCATGAAGAAGACCAACCACTTCGAGTGGAATGACCAAGCCGACCAAGCTTTTCACGAGCTAAAGAAGATGCTGGCCACACCGCCTGTCCTGGCGGCACCGACTGAGAAAGAGCCCATGCTCCTCTACATTGCCGCAACCAACTGGGTGGTCAGCACCGTCATCGTAGTCCAACGCCCAGAACAGGGCCGAGCCCAGCCGGTCCAGAGACCGGTGTACTATTTGAGCGAGGTGCTGTCTACCTCGAAGCAGAACTACCCGCACTACCAGAAGATGTGCTACGGAGTGTACTTCGCCACCAAGAAGCTGAAGCCCTACTTCCAAGAGCATCCCATCACGATGGTATGCACCGCCCCGCTGGCCGAGATCATAGGCAGCCGGGATGCATCCGACCGGGTGGCGAAATGGGCCATCGAGCTGGCCCCCTACACGATCTTCTACCAGCCTCGCACCGCCATCAAGTCCCAATCATTGGCCGACTTCCTCGTCGACTGGGCCGAGACCCAGTACCTACCGCCAGCTCCCGACTCCACTCATTGGCACAGGCACTTCGATGGGTCCAAGATGCGCACTGGCTTGGGAGCCGTCGTCATCCTCACCTCTCCCAAAGGCGACAAGCTCAGATACACACTGCAAATTCACTTTGCCGCCTCCAACAACATGGCCGAGTACAAGGCGCTCATACACGGGCTCCGGCTTGCCAAAGAGCTCGGCATTCGCCAGATCCTATGTTATGGCGACTCGGACTTGGTGGTCCAGCAATCATCCGGCGACTGGGATGCCAAGGACGCAAATATGGCAAGCTACCGCTTCCTCGTCCAGCAGATCAGTGGGTATTTTGAAGGATGCGAGTTACTCCACGTACCGCGAGCTGACAACGAGCCAGCTGATGCCCTAGCTCGAATAGGTTCCACTCGGCAAGCAATACCAACCGGCGTCTCTCTACAACGCCTCCTCAAGCCGTCTATCAAGCCATCTCCAGAGTCTGATTCCATCTTCGTGCCGCCTGACCCCGATGCAGCCGGGTCCGGCTCGAAGAACCAAGCGGGTGACCAGGGGACTTTGATAGTCGGCCCGGGGACATCAGTAGGAGGCTCGGGGACTTCCGTAGTTATGCCCGACCCGGGGACCGCCACACCCGGCTCGGGGACTGCAGTAGTCAGCCCGGAGAATGCACCAACACAACAGGCGGCGGCCGACTCCAGCATTTCACCACCCAGCCCGCCCGCCCTGGTCGCAGTAGCCGTGTTGGCAATAGAAGAAGTCGTAGCTCCATCTTGGGCTCAATCCATCCTCAACTTCCTAATAAACCAAGATCTGCCGGATGGCGAAACAGAGGCAAGGCAAGTCCAACGCCAAACCGGAGCATACACAATCGTCAACAGAGAGCTCGTCAAGCGTAGTATCACTGGAGTCCTCCAGCGATGTGTCGAGCAAGAGAAGGGCATTGCAATCCTCAGAGACATCCACCAAGGAGAATGCGGCCACCATGCGGCCTCAAGATCACTCGTCGCCAAAGCTTTCCGCCATGGTTTCTTTTGGTCGACTGCTTTGGATGACGCCAAGGAGTTAGTTAAACATTGCAAAGAGTGCCAACTCTTCAGCTCCAAGCAACACATGCCGGCCTCTGCACTCAAGACCATTCCCCTCACTTTGCCCTTCGTCGTTTGGGGACTGGACATGGTGGGCCCATTCAAGACGGCGCGCGGCGGCATGACACACCTGCTTGTCGTTGTGGACAAATTCACCAAATGGATTGAGGCAAAGCCGATCAAGAAGCTGAATGGGCCGACTGCCGTGACATTTATCGCAGATATAACAAATCGGTATGGCGTGCCACACAGCATCATCACCGAGAACGGCACGAATTTCGCCAAGGGAGCATTGGCACGTTTCTGCGCGACGCAGGGCATCCGGTTGGACTTAGCGTCTGTTGCCCACCCGCAGTCAAACGGCCAGGTCGAGCGAGCGAACGGCCTCATCCTTGCTGGCATCAAGCCCCGACTGGTCGTACCACTGGAGCGTTCGGCCGACTGTTGGCTTGATGAACTGCCGGCCGTCCTCTGGAGTCTGCGCACTACCCCAAACAAGTCAACCGGCTTCACTCCTTTCTTCCTCGTGTATGGTGCCGAGGCGGTCATCCCAACCGACATCGAGTTCGACTCACCTTGGGTAACCATGTACACGGAGGCGGAGGCCAAGGAAGCACGAGAAGACGGCGTCGACCTACTGGAGGAAGGCCGACTATTAGCCCTCAGCCGGTCCGCCATCTATCAGCAGGGCCTACACCGCTACCACAGCCGGAAGGTCAAGCCAAGATCCTTCCAAGAGGGCGATCTTGTGCTCCGGCTGATCCAGCGAACAGCCGGCCAGCACAATCTCTCGGCCCCTTTGGAGGGCCCCTTCGTCATCAGCAAAGCTTTAGGCAATGACTCCTACTACCTAATCGACGCACAGAAGCCGAAGGCACGCAAGAGAGATGATTCCGGCAAGGAGTCGGAACGACCATGGAACGCCAACCTCCTCCGAAGATTTTACAGTTGAAATGTAGTATGTATCATGCTAACTTTTGTACTAAGTATGAGACAATAGGCCCCCCGAGGAGAGCTCGGGGACTGCCATCTTTATCTCTAAATGAAGAATATTATGCTTATGACCTTGTCATTACATTTACTTTTTTCGTCCGGCACTGGGTTCGACTAGTCGGCCCGGGGACTGGCCGCCTGGAGTTATATTAGAAGTCCTACCCGCGGTCAGACAAGTAGTGTGCCGGCACCCAAGCCTTCTCTTGCCAAAAGTCGCAGTTCGAAGAACCAGCTGTCCGGCTGGCAAGAGTCAAAGGCAGGAAAGGACGCCCACACGAAAAATGGCTAGGGACTAATGGACTAATATAACAAAAGCCGATTTTTCTCCCACCGCTGACCGACTACCAGAGTAGTCGGCCGGCCGGCTTCCATTCACCTCACTTCAATCTAAGAAAGCTCGAGCACTTGCCTCCCCAAAAGGGGAAGGCGGCAAAGGAAACAACCTAAGGATAAAAAGTATACGTGAATGGAAACCAAACACACACACAATCATATTTACACAAAAGACCTTCAAAAGGCCAGCTTTCAACATAGTTCGATTACACCCCCAGTGGGTGGAACTGCGCAAGTTTAATAAAAAATGTTCAGAGGGTAACAAACAGGAAAAGCAAGGACGGCAAATTAAGCCAGGGGAGCGACTGGCGAGTCGGGCAGGTCGGTGGAGACAGCAGTGCCGGCTGGAGGAGTGGCCGGCTGGTGAACCTCGGCATGACCACCGCCTCCCGCAGAAGGCGCGCTTGCACGCGCCTCGTTGCTGGAGGCACGGTCAGGCTGAGGCTGGCTGACCACTTCACCGGCCGGCTCAACGTCTTTGCCTTCCTCTCCTTCGTCGTCTTCGCCTTCATCACTAGAGGCGATCTCCTCTGCCGAGTCCTCACCCACCGCCGGGTCCAGCCTGAACCACTCCTCGGCTGGGCAATGCCGTCGTCATTTATTTCAGGAGCAAAGACACCAATGTCAGTGCACTCGGCGATCGTCGAAGCACGCTGAGCGATAGCCGGCCGCACCTCCTCTAGCTCCTCGTCGGCCTCCAGCCGCCAGGTGCGCAGCAGGTCCAGGTTCAGCCCTAGATACCAGGCTCGGACGAACTCCAGCGCCCGCCCAGCCCCAAGCCGAGCCCCGATGCCTTCAAGGCCTCGAAGCGGCCAACCGCAACCTCCAGCCAGTCGGCAGTCCGACTCGGGGTGCGGGGAATCGTCTCACCTGGCCAGAGGGCGCCTAGCACCTGCGCCCCGGGGCGCTGGAGGCGGCGGAGCATACGGTGAGCCAGCTGCAGCCGAGCTTGGACCGCCAAGAGTTGCTCCTCCAGCGTCCGACTCGCATCCGGCGCGATTTCAGCCCCCGCCTGCCGGCGCGCCTCGCGATGGGCCTCGATGGTTTGGGTGGTGAAGACGGAGTAGCCGGGAAAGTAGTCTGCGCAGAGAACAAAAAGCAGCATAAGTCAGAACACAAATCAGGGGGCAAGGGGCAAGCAAGGAGTGAGGAAGGTGGCTTACCGTCGATCAAATCCTCAATACGACCGAAGTCTTCGTTCAGCGCTTGCTTTGTCTCAGCCTAGCCCGCTGCTTCAGTCTCGAACTCGGCCTTTAGGGCGTCCTCGATGTCCTGTGCCTTCTTTAGGGCCGCCTTGTGGCTCTCCTCCTGGTCGGCCAATTTCTTGGCCAGGCGGTCACGCTCCAGGACCAAGGTGTTGTATTCGGTTTCCTTGGCGCGAAGGGCGGCCTGCGCCCCGCTGAGCTGCGGCTCCGGCGCGGAGGTGCCTCCCCCTATGCGCTGGCGCAATGTCGGCTGCACCTCGAGGCCGGCTCCTGCCTCCGGCTCGCCCCCGGCCGGCTGCTCTGGCGCCGCGGCTGATTGGCCGCTTTGGCCCGCTCCAGTCGGTGCCGTCTGAGGCGCCCCCTCCATGGAGATCACGTGGTCCTCCCTCCTCTCCATCACCGGCGGGTCTTGGTCGACCTCCTCCGACGGGGGCATGGGGATGTCAGGGGCCACGGCGCGGAGGGGAACGACGAGCTGCGGAGGCTAGTTGCGTGAGGCCTCCGCCTCCGTCTCCGCGGCTGCCGCCTCCGCCCGGGCCTTTGCCACCGCATCGGCCCGCTCCTTCGCCGCCTGGGCGGTCCTTCGCTCCGCCGCCTCCCGCTCCTCCCGTGCCTCCCGTGCGTTCCGCTCCGTGGCCTCCCTGAGGTCGGCGCAGGGATCCACGCGACGGGAGCCTGAGGACCCTCCAGTCGGCCCGACTACGGAGCCGCCAGGACCTCGCTCAAGGGAAAGCAGTGCCCTCTCCGGCAAGCAAAGAAAGGTTTAGAAGGGCTTCAATCGAAAAGGACAACAAAATATATATATATAATATACAAGATGTTCGATGACTTACGCCGAGATCGCCTGCGGTTGTTTCACCGCCTTGCGGAAGCGGGCTGCCTTCGCGGCCGCCTCATCCCGCTTGGTCGCCACCGTGGAAGCCTTGGATTTCTTCGGTCGGCTGCCGAAGAAGGTCGACGCGGACCGGCGCTTCTGCGCGCCGCCACGGGCAGCCGGTGCGGCAGACGAGCCCGCGCCTTGATGATCAGGCGCCGGCTGGCGGTGCGGGGCGGCTCCGGCCAGTCCTCGAAGCCGGCTCCTGGCCCCGTGCCTCCTGCCTCGTCGCCTTCCCCCACGATGGCGTCTTCCATGGCGGCCGCTCCCAGGTCCGGATTGTCGGCGTCGTCCACCGTGCGGTCGGGGAGGAGCTGGTGCTCTAACCCTGCGGCCCCGGCCGTTGGTGGAAGAAGAGGGTTGTGCTAAGGGCAAACCAACTGATCAGAGGTCGGCTATCATGAGGCCAGCTACAAAAGGAAGAAAAAGAAGAAAAACTTACGGCAGGCGGAGGGTTGGCGCGGGAATACGGCCCCTTGCCGTATTGCCAATCCTCGGTGAGCTTGCAGTTGGAGATGTAGTTCACCATGTAAGACACCTCTGCATGAGGCATCTCCCTGGTGCTTAGCCGGCACAGGTCAAAGCGGCCGCTCATCTGGCAAATCATGTGAGGCCGGCCTTGGAGCGGAAGTACTCGGCGCTCCACGAAGGCGGCCACCAAGTCGGCTCTGGTCAGGCCCTCCGACTGGATCATCACCCGAAGCCGGGAGACGGTTGCGTTCCCGGCCTGAGACAGCAACCTGGCCCGGTAGCTCCACGAAGGTTGCCTCCCAGCCGGCGGGCCGGCTACGTAAACCGGCAGGTTGACGTAGTCGCCTTGCTGGGCGACATTCTTCACGTAAAAGTAGGACTTCTGCCAGAGCTTCACCGACTGGATCAGCGGGATGGACGGGAACGGATTGTTCTCGCCCGTCCGCCTCATGGCAATGAAGGCTCCACAGGGGGCGGGCACGCCCGCGACGACGGTGCCGAGCTTGCTCTGGAAGAATTCCCCCCAGAGCTCGAGAGTGGGGAGAACCCCAAGAAAGCCCTCGCACAGGGTGACGAAAGCCGACAGCAGCATCACCACGTTGGGTGTGAGGTGATGCGGCCGGAGGTGGTAGAATTCAAGGAAAGCTCGAAGGAATCCGCTCGCCGGGAGGCCGAAGCCGCGCAGGCAGTGCGAGCGGAAGATCACCCGCTCGCCTTCCTCCGGCGCCGGCGAGATCTCCCTCTCCGGCGCCCGACAAACCCGCATGAAGTTCTCGCCCGGCAGGCGCCGCGTCCGGCGGAGGAACTCGATGTGGTCCTCGTGGACGTTGGAGCCATCCCACGAGCTCGACAGCGCCATGGGAGCAATGTGGCTGGGAGCAAGACGAAGCGACGGCGGAGACGCGCACGACCCCGCTACGACGGGACCAAAGGAACCGAGAGGACCAATAGCAAAACAGCGCGGCAATGGGTTGCTGCGGCGGCGAAGGGAAGAAGAAGGAAGGCAAGAAGGGGCGGAGCGAGGGAGAGCGTGCGAGCCTCTGCCGCCCCCCTCCTCCTCCTACTTATAGACCCGCGCGGCAGAGCCGAGGAGGCGTGGCATGGGGGAACGTGGGGATCAACTGTGCCCACTCCCCCACGTCCCGCGGTTATTGTGCCCTGATGGCGTAATAAAACCACCACAGGAAGGCGAGCGGTCCGTGTGGGCCGCAGAAGATCCGCGCTCGGGCCGAGGCATACAAGCGGCGGGCCCGGGCCTGCGGCAGTGTCCCGTCACGCACGTAAGTTGGCAGGATTTCCTTGCCACGTGGCCCGCGGGATGGCGCGCGGTCAGCTCGCAAGGCGACCCGCATTCCCGCCTACAAGAAACGGAGCTTTCCGAAGACGGCGCGCACAAGCAAAGCCGGCCCCTCAGGGTTGGAAGCTGACCAAGCTTCTCGTCCCTTTGTCAGCCTCGAAGCTCGACCAGCTTCGGGGACTACTGTCGGAGTAAATGACCACGGGTAGCCTAGCCGGCTCCCCTGGCCCTTCTGAAAAAATTATGAGCCGATCCGGCCATCAAGAATCCAAGATGCGGGGCAGCCTTCCCCTTGCCGGCTGTCTTCCCGGCCGACTATCGGAAGGCGGCCCGACTATAGCCCTCATGACGAAAGCCGCGGGAGGGCCGGCTCCAAGAAGCCGGCCGCGAGAAGGCCGACTCCAAGAGGCCGGCTCCCACAAAGTGGTCAAGATCGTACCCTCGAAGTGTGCATCCACATAACGGCGATGTGACAGGGCATGGCTACAGTAAATCCTGCCACCCCCGAATCCCGGAGCACGCCCAGCACCGTGCGTCGTACGGGTGGCCATGGCCCGTCCGGCGCGACACTGTTGCCACGTTGACCCTGATGTCATCCACGACGGGCCGCAAGTGCAGCCCACAGGCGGTGGCCCCCTTCGGGCAGAGAGACACCTGAAGGCGGCCAGGCCTCCCCCAGTCGGCCCAAGACAAAGCTGGCTCTCCATAGCCGGCTTGCCACCTCCCTCGAGGGGGACGCCCCATTAAGGAGATGAGACGCGGTGAGGCTACAGCGATCACTCGCCGGACGGCGGCACTGTAGCCACGCCCACCTCGGCGAAGCCCTCGTTAGCAGGATTGGGCAACAGTAACCAGCCCCCGACCGGGCCCTGGACAGTGGGGCCTGCCTGTCGACCAAGGAGCCGGCAGCCGGCGGGACCCACCAGCCGGCGGGCCCCAGCAGCCGGCGCAGAAGCCGGCGAGTGTAGACACAGACGGTTGGGCCCCACGCCCAGCCAGATTACCATTGTACCCCTGGGGGGTAGGCCTATATAAACCCCCCGGGACACCCATGCAAAGGGGGGATCCCTGCTAGTTTTAGACACCACATAGGGAGGAGAAGAGAGCGAGCCGAGCCCTTCTTCCTCCTCTCGCCAAACAGCTCAAGGAGCATCGTGTAGCTACTTGTTTCATCTAGTGATCATGCGGAGACCCCGTAGAGCAGCAGTAGGGGTGTTATCTCCACGGAGAGTCCCGAAGCTGGGTAAGATTTGCCGGCGTGCATGTCTTCGCCTCATCCCGTTTCCAGGCACCGGCGACGTCTTACTGGCTCCCACAATGATAAGCCACCCGTTGGCATATGTCGCATCTACCACCCGACAATCAGCACTTGCTTAAGGGTCGCCACCTCAGACATGGCCCCTACAATAGCCACGATAATCCTGTCATTTTTTGCAATTGGACCTTTTTATATATATTTAAACAAGGTATTTCTTACCTTCATTGTCCTCGAGCTGCTTCTTGGCACGCCCGAGCTCTTGCTCAGACCGCTCGAGGTTCTGCTTTAGCGTGTCCACTTCCGCAGTCAGTGCGACAGACACAAGCAGAGAAGCCTGCATACGCATATTGACTCCTTTTTGTTAGACTCCTGCGAATTTTATTTGATCCTCTATTCGACTTTTCTTCCCGAACGCCAAACAGAGCATCAGGGGCTACTGTCTATGCGGTAATATTATTTACACATTCTTTACTTACCTCAAAGCCTGTTAAAAGGCTAGTACAAGCTTCAGTCAGTCCGCTCTTGGCAGACTGAACCTTCTGGACCACCGCACTCATAATGGTGCGGTGCTCCTCGTTGATGGAGGCGCCTTGGAGCGCCTCCAACAGATTGTACGGCGCCTCCGGTTGGACGGGGGTCACCGGCACGGTGGGCTTGCTCCTCTTGGAAGAAGGTCCCCCGCCGGACTCTGGAACCTTTGAAGGTTCTGGAGCAGTGTCCGGCCTAGAGCCGGACTTGGAGCCCTGGGGGGTTTCATCCCCTTTACTCCTGGAGTCCGGGAGGTCGCCTCGCGGCACCTCTAGGACCACCTCCTCCCGGCTTGGAACCTATTGGGACAACACTTCGGTGTCGTCCGTAGGGGGGGGTTAGGAAGCCGTCGGAAGCGAGTTCACATCCGACGAGTCCAGTGAGTCGCTCGACGACGCGTCGAGCCGGTCTTTGGGTGGGCTGCATAAACATATTGGACATAAGGAAAGCTGTGGAATAAACGAATACTATGAATTACTCTGGTATCCGGATACTTACGATTTGGCCAGGGGCTTGGCCCTGAGCGACCACTCATCTCCTCCGTCATCGATGTCGGTGGAGTAGTCCGGAGGAAGGGTTTTCCCCTTCTTGGACCCTTCGGCCTCCCCAGTTGGGGCGACCTTCCTTTTCTTCCCTTCCCCCGCTGGAGGGGGAGGGGTCTCTTCTTCCTCCTCCTCGTCTTCATGGGAGGAGTGCGTCTTGGAGTCGTCGGATGAGGGATCCGACACCTCCAGGCGCCGGGCACTCTTTCGAGTCCCCGTGGCCTTCTTCTTGGCCTTCTTCTCCGGCACCACATGGGGTGCCGGAACCAGCAGCTTCGCCAAACGAGCGTCCGCTAGGCCTTCGGGCAAAGGAGCCGGAAAGTTGATCTGTCCGGACGTCTCCTGCCAATCCTGTCAAAGGTAAGGGAGCTTAGATCCCGCATGGAGTCAAACTATGAAAAACTGATACCCTGTAAAAGGAAAAAACAGCTTACCGCATGAGCGTGATGCTGTGTACTGAATCTGCGATCCTCGATAGTGGATGTGGGGGCCTCGGCGCCCTTGAAAAGCACCTTCCAGGCATCTTCGTACGTCGTGTCGAAGAGCCTGCTCAGAGTTCGGTGCCGCGCCGGTTCGAACTCCCACAGGTTGAAAGCCCGTTGTTGACATGGGAGGATCAGGCGGATGAGCATAACCTGGACTATGTTGACAAGTTTGAGCTTCTTGTCAACCAGGGTTTGGACACATGTTTGGAGTCCGGTCAGCTCTCCTTTTTTACCCCATGACAGGCCCGTCTCCTTCCAGGAGGTGAGCCGCCTAGGGGGTCCGGATCGAAACTCTGGGGCTGCGACCCATTCGGGGTCGCGTGGCTCGGTGATGTAAAACCACCCTGATTGCCACCCCTTCAGGGTCTCCACAAAGGAGCCCTCCAGCCATAAGACGTTGGGCATCTTGCCCACCATGGCGCCTCCGCACTCCGCCTGGTTGCCGCGCACCACCTTCAGCTTGACATTGAAAGTCTTCAGCCATAGGCCGAAATGGGGGTGGATGCGGAGGAAAGCCTCGCACACGACGATAAACGCCGAGATGTTGAGGACAAAGTTCGGGGCCAGATCATGGAAATCTAGGCCATAGTAGAACATGAGCCCCCGGACAAATGGGTGGAGAGGGAAGCCCAGTCCGTGGAGGAAATGGGGGAGGAACACCACCCTCTCATGGGGCCTAGGGGTGGGGATGAGCTGCCCCTTTTCGGGAAGCCGGTATGCGATGTCGTTAGACAAGTATCCGGCCTTCCTCAGTTTTTTGATGTGTCCCTCCGTGACGGAGGAGACCATCCACTTGCCTCCCACTCCGGACATGGCTGGAGAAGGTTGAGGTGGGGAGTGCGGACTTGGGCGCTGGAGCTTGAGTGTGCGAGAATGGATAAGCAAGGGAGGAAGAAGGCGTAGGTTAAAAGGTGGATCCTTATCCCCTTATATGGGTGGACGCAACTACATGTCCCCACCAGCCTGGTAAAACTCGCTTATCTCCAAGCGCCGTAATCAATGGCGCGGTTGGGTTACCCACGCCCGTATTGATGAGAATCTCGGAATAAGGCGACACGATCTCTGCTTTAACAAGACATGCCAAGGAAACCGCCTCGCATGACGCGCTGAGGTGGGATAATAAGACGACTCGGATAAAGGCTTGGCCGTGGTGTGTCACACTACGGAATACGTCAGCAGATTAGATTTGTGTAAATTTTATTCTCTCTATGGCAATATGTGGAAACTTATTTTGCAGAGCTGGACACTATCTTTGTGTTCAAAATCTTCTATGAAGTACTTGGAGTTGGAACCTGCCTTGCAATGCCGAAGACAATCTGCGCACCGGACTCGTCGTCATTGAAGCCTGGTTCAGGGGCTACTGAGGGAGTCCTGGATTAGGGGGTGTTCGGATAGCCGGACTATACCTTCAGCCGGACTCCTGGACTATGAAGATACAAGATTGAAGACTTCGTCCAGTGTCCGGAAGGGACTTTCCTTGGCGTGGAAGGCAAGCTTGGCGATACGGATATGTAGATCTCCTACCATTATAACCGACTTTGTGTAACCCTAACCCTCTCCGGTGTCTATATAAACCGGAGGGTTTTAGTCCGTAGGACAACATCCAGAACAATCATACCATAGGCTAGCTTCTAGGGTTTAGCCTTTCCGATCTCGTGGAAGATCTACTCTTGTACTACCCATATCATCAATATTAATCAAGCAGGACGTAGGGTTTTACCTCCATCAAGAGGGCCCGAACCTGGGTAAAACTTCGTGTCCCTTGCCTCCTGTTACCATCCGGCCTAGACGCACATTTCAGGACCCCCTACCCGAGATACGCCGATTTTGACACCGACAATTACCTTATCACAAAACTATCTGTTACCGATAATTTCAGTGTTTGCAGAGAATACCTTGCTGAAAACCGCTTATCATTTCCTTCTGCTCCTCGTTGGGTTCGACACTCTTACTTATCGAAAGGACTACGATAGATCCCCTATACTTGTGGGTCATCAAGACTCTTTTCTGGCGTCGTTGTCGGGGAGTGAAGCGCCTTTGGTAATGAAAAATTTACATAGTGTGCTGAAATTTACTGTCACTCGTTACTATGGAACATAATCCTTTGAGGGGTTTGTTCGGGGTATCTTCACCTCGTCCAGAACCACAACTAGTTACTCCTCAACCTACTGAACCTACTGAAAATGTTTTCTTTGAAATTCCTTCAGGTATGATAGAGAAACTGCTAGCTAATCCTTTTGTAGGAGATGGAACATTGCATCCCGACTTACACTTAATCTATGTGGATGAAGTTTGTGGATTATTTAAGCTTGCAAGTATGCCCGATGATGTTATCAATAAGAAGGTCTTCCCTTTATCTTTGAAGGGAGATGCATTGACATGGTGTATGCTATGTGATGATATGGGATCATGGGACTATAAGCGATTGAAATTGGAATTTCACCAGAAGTTTTATCCTATGCATCTTGTTCATCATGATTGTAATTATATATATAATTTTTGGCCTCGCAAAGGAGAAAGCATCGCTCAAGCTTGGGGGAGGCTTAAGTCAATGTTATATTCATGCCCCAATCATGAGCTCTCAACAAAAATGATTATTCAAAAATTTTATGCTCGGCTTTCTGACAACAATCGCTCCATGCTCAATACTTCTCGTATTGGTTCCGTTATGATGAAGACTATTGAATTCAAATGGAATTTATTGGAGAGAATTAAACACAACTCTGAAGTTTGGGATCTCGACGAAGGTAAGGAGTCAGGTATAACACCTAAGTTTGATTGTGTTAAGTCTTTTATGGATACCGATGTTTTCCGTAAATTTAGCACTAAATATGGACTTGACTCTGAGATAGTAGCTTCTTTCTGTGAATCCTTTGCTACTCATGTTGATCTCCCTAAGGAGAAGTGGTTTAAATATAATCCTCCCATTGAAGTAAAAGTAGTTGCACCTATTAAAGTTGAATAAAAGACTATCACTTATAATGATCCTGTTGTTCCCACTGCTTATGTTGAGAAACCACCTTTCCCTGTTAGAATAAAGGATCATGCTAGAGCTTCAACTGTGGTTCGTAAAAGTAATATTAGAACTTATACACCTCCTGAGAAAATTAAATTTGAACCTAATATTGCTATTGTTAAAGATCTCTTGGCTGATAATATCGATGGGCATGTTATTTATTTCTGTGATGAGACTGCTAGAATTGCTAAACCTGGTGCTAAAGATAAACATAGACCTGTGGTAGGGATGCCTGTTATTTCTGTTAAAATAGGAGATCATTGTTATCATGGCTTGTGTGATATGGGTGCTAGTGCTAGTGCAATACCTATTTCCTTATACAAATAAATTATACATGATATTGCACCAGCTGAGATAGAAGATATCGATGTTACCATTAAGCTTGCTAATAGAGATACTATTTCACCAATTGGGATTGTTAGAGACGTTGAAGTCTTGCGTGGGAAGTCTAAATATCCTACTGATTTCCTTGTTCTTGGTTCCCCTCAAGATAGCTTTTGTCCCATTATATTTGGTAGACCCTTCTTGAATACTATTAATGCTAAGATAGATTGCAATAAGGATGCTGTTACTATTGGTTTGGATGATATGTCTCATGAGTTTAATTTTTCTAAATTTCATAGACAACCCCGTGATGAAGAATTGCCTAGCAAAGATGAAATTATTGCTCTTGCTTCTATTGATGTGCCTCCTAATGATCCTTTAGAACAATATTTGCTAGACCATGAGAATGATATGTTTATGAATGAAAGAAGGGAAATAGATGAAGTATTCTTTAAACAAGGACCCATTCTGAAACACAATTTGCCTGTTGAAATCCTAGGGGATCCTCCTCCACCCAAGGGTGATCCCGTGTTTGAGCTTAAACCATTGCCCGATACTCTTAAATATGCTTATCTTGATGAAAAGAAGATATATCCTGTTATTATTAGTGCTAACCTTTTCAGAGCATGAAGAAGAAAAATTATTGAAAACTCTGAAGAAGCACCGTGCTGCTATTGGATATACTCTTGATGATCTTAAGGGCATTAGTCCCACTCTATGTCAACACAAAATAAATTTGGAGAAAGACGCCAAACCAGTTATTGATCACCAACGACGGCTGAATCCTAAGATGAAAGAAGTGGTAAGAAAGGAAATATTACAGCTCCTTAAGGTAGGTATAATTTATCCCGTTGCTGATAGCCAATGGGCAAGTCTTGTCCATTGTGTCCCTAAGAAGGGAGGTATTACTGTTGTTCCTAATGATAAAGATGAATTGATTCCGCAAAGAATTATTACCGGTTATAGGATGGTAATTGATTTCCGCAAATTAAATAAGTCTACTAAAAAAGATCATTACCCCTTACCTTTTATTGATCAAATGCTAGAAAGATTATCCAAACATACACATTTTTGCTTTCTAGATGGTTACTCCGGTTTTTCTCAAATATTTGTGTCAGCTGATGATCAAGCAAAGACCACTTTTACTTGCCTTTCAGTACTTTTGCTTATAGACGCATGCCTTTTGGTTTATGTAATGCACCAGCTACCTTTCAAAGATGCATGATGGCTATATTTTCTGACTTTTGTGAAAAGATATGTGAGGTTTTCATGGACAATTTCTCCGTTTATGGATCCTCTTTTGATGATTGCTTGAGCAACCTTGATCGAGTTTTGCAGAGATGTGAAGAAACTAATCTTGTTCTGAATTGGGAGAAATGCCACTTTATGGTTAATGAAGGTATTGTCTTGGGGCATAAAATTTCTGAAAGAGGCATTGAAGTTGATAAAGCTAAAGTTGATGCTATTGAAAAGATGCCATGTCCCAAGGACATTAAAGGTATAAGAAGCTTCCTCGGTCACGCCGGTTTTTATAGGAGGTTCATTAAGGACTTCTCAAAAATTTCTCGGCCTCTGACTAATCTATTACAAAAAGATATTCCTTTTGCCTTTGATGATGATTGTGTAGAAGCATTTGAAATACTTAAGAAAGCATTGATTTCTGCACCTATTGTTCAGCCACCTGATTGGAATTTACCCTTTGAAATTATGTTTGATGCTAGTGATTATGCTGTAGGTGTTGTTCTAGGGAAAAGAGTTGATAAGAAATTAAATGTTATTCAATATGCTAGTAAAACTCTAGACAATGCCCAGAGAAATTATGCTACTACTGAAAAAGAATTTTTAGCAGTTGTTTTTGCTTGTGATAAGTTTAGACCTTATATTGTTGATTCTAAAGTAAATATTCACACTGATCATGCTGCTATTAAATACCTTATGGAAAAGAAAGATGCTAAACCTAGACTTATTAGATGGGTTCTCCTGCTACAAGAATTTGATTTGCATATTATTGATAGAAAGGGAGCTGAGAACCCCGTTGCAGACAACTTGTCTAGGTTAGAGAATGTTCTAGATGACCCACTACCTATTGATGATAGCTTTCCTGATGAACAATTAAATGTCATAAATGCTTCTCGTACTGCTCCATGGTATGCTGATTATCCTAATTATATTGTTGCTAAATTTATACCACCTAGTTTCACATACCAGCAAAAGAAAAAGTTCTTATATGATTTGAGACATTACTTTTGGGATGACCGACATCTTTATAAAGAAGGGGTAGGTGGTATTATTAGACATTGTGTACCTGAGCATGAACTGGAACAGATCCTACGCAAGTGTCACTCCGAGGCTTATAGAGGACACCATGCTGGAGATAGAACTGCACATAAGGTATTGCAATCTGGTTTTCATTGGCCTACTCTCTTCAAGGATGCCCGTAAGTTTGTCTTGTCTTGTGATGAATTTCAAAGAATTGGTAATATTAGTAGACGTCAAGAAATGCCTATGAATTATTCACTTGTTATTGAACCATTTGATGTTTGGGGCTTTGATTATATGGGACCTTTTCCTTCCTCTAATGGGTATACATATATTTTAGTTGCTGTTGATTATGTTACTAAGTGGGTAGAAGCTATTCCAACTAGTAGTGCTAGTCATAACACCTCTATTAAGATGCTTAAAGAAGTTATTTTCCCGAGGTTTGGAGTCCCTAGATATTTAATGACTGATGGTGGTTCACATTTTATTCATGGTGCATTTCCTAAAATGCTTGCTAAGTATGATGTTAATCACAGAATTGCATCTCCTTATCACCCACAATCTAGTGGTCAAGTAGAATTAAGTAATACAGAGCTCAAATTAATTTTGCAAATGGCTGTTAATAGATCCAGGAAGAATTGGCCCAAGAAACTTGATGATGCATTATGTGCCTATAGAACTGCATATAAAAATCCTATGGGCATGTCTCCGTATAAAATGGTTTATGGTAAAGCATGTCACTTACCTCTTGAATTAGAACATAAGGCATACTGGGCTATCAAAGAGCTCAACTATGATTTCAAACTTGCCGTTGAGAAGAGGTTATTTGACATTAGCTCACTTGATGAATGGAGAACCCAGGCCTATGAAAATGTCAAACTGTTTAAAGAAAAAGTTAAAAGATGGCATGACAAAAGGATACAAAAGCATGAGTTTAATGTCGGTGATTATGTATTGCTATACAACTCTCATTTAAGATTTTTTGCAGGCAAACTTCTCTCTAAATAGGAAGGTCCTTACGTTATCGAGGAGGTCTGTCATTCCGGTGCCATAAAAATCAACGACTTTGAAGGCACAAATCCGAAGATGCTGAACGGTCAAAGAATCAAACATTATATCTCAGGTAATCCCTTAAATGTTGAAACTAATGTTATTGAAACCATAACCCCGGAGGAATACATAAGGGACACTTTCCGGAGCGTTTCAAACTCTGAAAAGGAATAGGTACGTGGTACGGTAAGTAAACCGACTCCAAAACAGTTCTAATGGCAATATTTCTTCGTTTTGGAATATTTAAGAAAATAGGAAAATAAGAAGTAAACCGACTCCAAAACTGACTCCCGGTTGGTCACCCATCCCGACACTACTCCAAGCTGAGCACACTTTATTGATATGAGTAGTCTACCATCCCTAATAATGGCCTGGCTTATTAGGGATGATAGACTATTCATATCAATAAGGAATTCCTTCTTTTCCGGGAGCCCATTCGAACAGAACTCCAAAGTTAAGCGTGCTCAGCTTGGAGTAGTGTCGGGATGGGTGACCGACCAGGAAGTTGCTCCCGGGTGCGCACGAGTGAGGACAAAGCGCGCAGAAAAGACTAGTATTGATCTGTGGGGCCAGTCTAGATCCCGCCCGGAGTAACGACCACAGGCGGGTGTGTCTGGGGCGTTACAAGGGCGCGCCCTACCCCCTAGGCGCTCCCCCTGCCTCGTGGGCACCTCGTGTGCTCTCCGGACTCTGTTTTCTTGCCTAATACTTCTTTTGGTCGATAAAAATCATTATATAATTTCCCGAAGGTTTTTACCACCGTATCATGCAATTATCCTCTGTTCTTGTTTTGAGCTGCTTTCTGTCAGGGTTGTCAAGGCCAGGCATCATGTCGCCCCCCTCCTCCAAGAATGGTGACAACGATGCTTGGCTAATGAAGATAGAGCTCAAGAGGGAAGAACCTATGGTGATCAACAAGGATGAAGGGATCAAGAAGGCCACAGAGGACCAAGTTCCGGCAGCAGAAGACATCATTTAGCCTGATCACAATCTTCTTACCCTAACTAAGATTGAAGCTTTCAAGATGATTGAGTTAGCTCGTATACAAAACAAGTATCTCACACGTGACAATATTTTGTTGAAGGAGCATATCATCACACTCAAGGGAATTATCCGCAAGTTGGAGGATCTCCTACGCTCGATGTGCGACTATCCATCATCACCAACACCCTCTTCACCGACAAAGAAGGAGATATAAACACATTGGTATGGGAACTCCCCTTGGCAACTGTCAAGGTTGGGGGACTGCCCTGGTATCGTATCACCATCACTTTTATCTTTACCCTTTTTCTTAGTTCGATCCTTTTGGTAATATGTTGATCTAGTAGAATAAAGTTTTAGTATGATCTAGTTGTGAGTTTTGCTTTATGATCCCTCTATGTAATCGAGTCCGTGAGCTATATAATAAAGATTAGTGTTGAGTCAAGGGCTTGATTATTTTGCTATGACCTTGAGGGAATAAAATAAAATAAAAGAGAAGAAATAAAGAGATCATATGGATCTTATGGAGAGTAATGAGCTCACATATAAAGAGAATGATGAATAAAAGTTGTTGAGAGTTGACAAACATAGTTTTGGTCATCGTTGCAATTAATAGGAATTAATAAAGAAAGAGAGGTTCACATATAAATATACTATCTTGGACATCTTTTATGATTGTGAGCACTCATTAAAGTATGATATGCTAAAGAGTTGACGTTGGACAAGGAAGACAACGTAATGGGTTATGTTTTCTTTCATCTGAGATAAATTATATTGCCATGGATCATCCAACATGTTGAGGTTTCCTTTCCCTCTCTTGCTAGCCAATTCCTTTACACCAAGTAGAGATACTACTTGTGCTCCCAAATATCCCTAAACCTAGTTTTGCCATGAGAGTCCACCATATCTACCTATGGATTGAGTAAGATCCTTCAAGTAAGTTGTCATCGGTGCAAGCAATAAAAATGCTCTCTAAATACATATGACTAATTAATGTGGAGAAAATAAGCTTTATACGATCTTTTGATGTGGAAGAAATAAAAGTGACGGACTGCATAATAAAGGTCCATATCACAAGTGGCAATATAAGGTGATGTTCTTTTGCATTAAGATTTCGTGCATCCAACTTCTAAAGCGCATGACAACCTCTGCTTCCCTCTGCGAAGGGACTATCTTTTACTTTTATCTTTTACCTTATATAAGAGTCATGGTGATCTTCACCTTTCCTTTTTACATTTTATCCTTTGGCAAGCACAATGTGTTGGAAAGATCCAGATACATATAGCTAATTGGATGTGAGTCTGCATGAGCTATTATTGTTGACATTACCCTTGAGGTAAAACATTGGGAGGCAAAACTATAAGCCCCTATCTTTCTCTGTGTCCGATTAAAACTCCATACCCATAAATATTGCGTGAGTATTAGCAATTGTGAAAGACTAAATGATGCTGGAAATATTCCCTAGAGGCAATAATAAAATGATTATTATATTTCCTTGTTCATGATAATTGTCTATTATTCATGCTATAATTGTATTATTCGGAAATTGTAAAACATGTGTGAATACATAGACCACAATGTGTCCCTAGTGAGCCTCTAGTTGACTAGCTCGTTGATCAACAGATAGTCATGGTTTCCTGGCTATGGACATGGGGATGTCATTGATAACGGGATCACATCATTAGGAGAATGATGTGATGGACAAGACCCAAACCTAAGCATAACACAAAGATCGTGTAGTTCGTTTCCTGTAGCTTTTCTGGATGTCAAGTCTCATTTCCTTAGACCATGAGATTGTGCAACTCCCGGATACCTTAGGAGTGCCTTGGGTGTGCCAAACGTCACAACGTAACTGGGTGACTATAAAGGTACATTACAGGTATCTCCGAAAGTGTCTATTGGGTTGGCACGAATCGAGACTGGGATTTGTCACTCCGTATGACGGAGAGGTATCTCTGGGCCCACTCGGTAATGCATCATCATAATGAGCTCAATGTGATCAAGTGGTTGATCACGCGATCATGCATTACGGTATGAGTAAAGTGACTTGCCGGTAACGAGACTGAACAAGGTATTGGGATACCAACGATCGAGTCTCGGGCAAGTAACGTACCGATTGACAAAGGGAATTGAGTACGGGATTGATTAGGTCCTCGACATCGTGGTTCATTCGATGAGATCATCGAGGAGCATGTGGGAGCCAACATGGGTATCCAGATCCTGCTGTTGGTTATTGACCAGAGAGCCGTCTCGGTCATGTCTGCTTGTCTCCCGAACCCGTATGGTCTACACACTTAAGGTTCGGTGATGCTAGGGTTGTATAGATATGAGTATGCAGTAATCCGAAAGTTGTTTGGATTCTCGGATGAGATCCTGGACATCACGAGGAGTTCCGGAATTGTCCGGAGGTGAAGAATTATATATTGGAAGTGTAGTTTCGGCCATTGGAAAGTTTCGGGGTCACCGGTATTGTACTGGGACCACCGGATGGGTCCCGGGGGTCCACCGAGTGGGGCCACCCATCCCGGAGGGCCCCATGGGCTGAAGTGGGGAGGGGAACCAGCCCATAGTGGGCTGGTGCGCCCCCCCTTGGGCCCCCGATGCGCCTAGGGTTGGGAACCCTAGGGGAGGTGGCGCCTCCACTTGCCTTGGGGGGTACTCCACCCCCTTGGCCGCCCCCCCCTAGGGGGCCTATATAAAAGGGGGGAGGGAGGGCAGCCGCACCTCAAGTCTTGGCCCCTCCCTCTCCCCTGCTACACCTCTCCCTCTTGCAGAAGCTCGGCGAAGCCCTGCTGCGTTCACTGCTGCATCCACCACCACGCCGTCGTGCTGCTGGATCTTCATCAACCTCTCCTTCCCCCTTGCTGGATCAAGAAGGAGGAGACGTCATCCGCTCCGTACGTGTGTTGAACGTGGAGGCGTCGTACGTTCGGCACTTGGTCATCGGTGATTTGGATCACGGCGAGTACGACTCCATCATCCCCGTTCTCTTGAACGCTTCCGCTCGCGATCTACAAGGGTATGTAGATGCACTCTCCTCTCGATGCTAGTTGACTCCATAGATTGATCTTGGTGAAATGTAGGAATTTTGTTTGTTTTCTGCAACGTTCCCCAACAGTGGTGTCAGAGCTAGGTCTATGCGTAGTTACTATGCACGAGTAGAACACAAAGTAGTTGTGGGCATCGATATTGTCAATTTGCTTGCCGTTACTAGTCTTATCTTGATTCGGCGACATCGTGGGATGAAGCGGCCCGGACCAACCTTACACGTACGCTTACGTGAGACCGGTTCCACCGACTGACATGCACTAGTTGCATAAGGTGGCTGGCGGGTGTCTGTCTCTCCCACTTTGGTCGGATTGGATTCGATGAGCAGGGTCCTTATGAAGGGTAAATAGAAATTGGCAATTCACGTTGTGGTTTTGGCGTAGGTAAGAAACGTTCTTGCTAGAAACCTATAGCAGCCACGTAAAAACTTGCAACAACAATTAGAGGACGTCTAACTTGTTTTTGCAGCAAGTGTTTTGTGATGTGATATGGCCAAAAGTTGTGATGAATGATGAATGATATATGTGATGTATGAGATTGATCATGTTCTTGTAATAGGAATCACGACTTGCATGTCGATGAGTATGACAACCGGCAGGAGCCATAGGAGTTGTCTTTATTTATTTATGACCTGCGTGTCAACATAAACGTCATGTAATTACTTTACTTTATTGCTAAAGCGTTAGCCATAGTAGTAGAAGTAATAGATGACGAGACAACTTCATGAAGACACGATGATGGAGATCATGATGATGAGATCATGGTGTCATGCCGGTGACAAGATGATCATGGAGCCCCAAGATGGAGATCAAAGGAGCTATATGATATTGGCCATATCATGTCACTATTATTTGATTGCATGTGATGTTTATCATGTTTTTCATCTTGTTTACTTAGAACGACGGTAGTAAATAAGATGATCCCTCATAATAATTTCAAGAAAGTGTTCCCCCTAACTGTGCACCGTTGCGACAGTTCGTTGTTTCGAAGCACCACGTGATGATCGGGTGTGATAGATTCCAATGTTCACATACAACGGGTGTAAGACAGATTTACACACGCAATACACTTAGGTTGACTTGACGAGCTAGCATGTACAGACATGGCCTCGGAACACAGAAGACCGAAAGGTCGAGCATGAGTCGTATAGAAGATACGATCACATGAAGATGTTCACCGATGTTGACTAGTCCGTCTCACGTGATGATCGGACACGGCCTAGTCAACTCGGATCATGTTATACTTAGATGACTGGAGGGATGTCTATCTAAGTGGGAGTTCATTGAATAATTTGATTAGATGAACTTAATTATCATGAACTTAGTCTAAAATCTTTACAATATGTCTTGTAGATCAAATGGCCAACATTGTCCTCAACTTCAACGCGTTCCTAGAGAAAACCAAGCTGAAAGACGATGGCAACAACTATACGGACTGGGTCCGGAACCTGAGGATCATCCTCATAGCTGCCAAGAAAGATTATGTCCTAGAAGCACCGCTAGGTGACGCACCCGTCCCACAGAACCAAGACGTTATGAACGCTTGGCAGACACGTGCTGATGATTACTCCCTCGTTTAGTGCGGCATGCTTTACAGCTTAGAACCGGGGCTCCAAAAGCGTTTTGAGCGACACGGAGCATATGAGATGTTCGAAGAGCTGAAAATGGTTTTCCAAGCTCATGCCCGGGTCGAGAGATATGAAGTCTCCGACAAGTTCTTCAGCTGTAAGATGGAGGAAAATAGTTCTGTCAGTGAGCACATACTCAAATGTCTGGGTTGCATAACCGCTTGACTCAGCTGGGAGTTAATCTCCCGGATGACGCGGTCATTGACAGAATCCTTCAGTCGCTTCCACCAAGCTACAAGAGCTTTGTGATGAAATTCAATATGCAGGGGATGGAAAAGACCATTCCTGAAGTATTTGCAATGCTGAAATCAGCAGAGGTAGAAGTCAAAAAGGAACATCAAGTGTTGATGGTGAATAAAACCACTAAGTTCAAGAAAGGCAAGGGTAAGAAGAACTTCAAGAAGGACGGCAAGGGAGTTGCCGCGCCCGGTAAGCAAGCTGCCGGGAAGAAGCCAAAGAATGGACCCAAGCCCGAGACTGAGTGCTTTTATTGCAAGGGAAGTGGTCACTGGAAGCGGAACTGCCCCAAATACTTAGCGGACAAGAAGGCCGGCATCACAAAAGGTATATGTGATATACATGTAATTGATGTGTACCTTACCAGTACTCGTAGTAGCTCCTGGGTATTTGATACCGGTGCGGTTGCTCACATTTGTAACTCAAAGCAGGAGCTGCGGAATAAGCGGAGACTGGCGAAGGACGAGGTGACGATGCGCGTCGGGAATGGTTCCAAGGTCGATGTGATCGCCGTCGGCACGCTACCTCTACATTTACCTACGGGATTAGTTTTAAACCTCAATAGTTGTTATTTAGTGCCAGCTTTGAGCATGAACATTGTATCAGGATCTCGTTTAATACGAGATGGCTACTCATTTAAATCCGAGAATAATGGTTGTTCTATTTATATGAGAGATATGTTTCATGGTCATGCTCCGATGGTGAATGGTTTATTCTTAATGAATCTCGAGCGTAATGCTACACATATTCATAGTGTGAATACCAAAAGATGTAAGGTTGATAATGATAGTCCCACATACTTGTGGCACTACCGCCTTGGTCACATAGGTGTCAAACGCATGAAGAAACTCCATGCAGATGGACTTTTAGAGTCTCTTGATTACGAATCATTTGACATGTGCGAACCATGCCTCATGGGTAAAATGACCAAGACTCCGTTCTCAGGAACAATGGAGCGAGCAACCAACTTATTGGAAATCATACATACTGATGTGTGCGGTCCAATGAGTGTTGAGGCTCGCGGTGGCTATCGTTATGTCCTCACCCTCACTGATGACTTGAGTAGATATGGGTATGTCTACTTAATGAAACACAAGTCTGAGACCTTTGAAAAGTTCAAGGAATTTCAGAGTGAGGTTGAGAATCAACGTGACAGGAAAATCAAGTTCTTGCGATCAGATCGTGGGGGAGAATACTTGAGTCACGAATTTGGCACACACTTAAGAAAATGTGGAATAGTTTCACAACTCACGCCGCCTGGAACACCTCAGCGTAATGGTGTGTCCGAACGTCGTAATCGCACTCTATTAGATATGGTGCGATCTATGATGTCTCTTACCGATTACCGCTATCATTTTGGGGCTATGCTTTAGAGACTGCCGCATTCACTTTAAATAGGGCTCCGTCGAAATCCGTTGAGACGACACCGTATGAATTATGGTTTGGGAAGAAACCTAAGCTGTCGTTTCTAAAAGTTTGGGGATGCACCTGAAAAGCTCGAACCCAAGTCGGAAAAATGCGTCTTCATAGGATACCCTAAAGAAACTGTTGGGTATACCTTCTACCTCAGATCTGAAGGCAAGATCTTTGTTGCCAAGAATGGGTCCTTTCTAGAGAAGAGTTTCTCTCGAAAGAAATAAGTGGGAGGAAGGTAGAACTTGATGAAGTATTACCTCTTGAACCGGTAAGTGGCGCAGCTCAAGAAAATGTTCCTGAGGTGCCTGCACCGACTAGAGAGGAAGTTGATGATGATGATCATGAAACTTCAGATCAAGTTGCTACTGAACTTCGTAGGTCCACAAGGACACGTTCCGCACCAGAGTGGTACGGCAACCCTGTCTTGGAAATCATGTTGTTAGACAACGGTGAACCTTCGAACTATGAAGAAGCGATGGCGGGCCCAGATTCCGACAAATGGCTGGAAGCCATGAAATCCGAGATAGGATCCATGTATGAAAACGAAGTATGGACTTTGACTGACTTGCCCGTTGATCGGCGAGCCATAGAAAATAAATGGATCTTTAAGAAGAAGACAGACGCGGATGGTAATGTGACCATCTATAAAGCTCGGCTTGTCGCTAAGGGTTATCGACAAGTTCAAGGGGTTGACTACGATGAGACTTTCTCACCCGTAGCGAAGCTGAAGTCCGTCCGAATCATGTTAGCAATTGCCGCATTCTATGATTATGAGATATGGCAAATGGACGTCAAAACGGCATTCCTTAATGGTTTCCTTAAGGAAGAATTGTATATGATGAAGCCGGAAGGTTTTGTCGATCCTAAGAATGCTGACAAGGTGTGCAAGCTCCAACGCTCGATTTATGGGCTGGTGCAAGCATCTCGGAGTTGGAACATTCGCTTTGATGAGATGATCAAAGCGTTTGGGTTTATGCAGACTTATGGAGAAGCCTGCATTTACAAGAAACTGAGTGGGAGCTCTGTAGCATTTCTCATATTGTATGTGGAAGACATACTGTTGATGGGAAATGATATAGAATTCTTGGAAAGCATAAAGGCCTATTTGAACAAGTGTTTTTCACTGAAGGACCTTGGAGAAGCTGCTTATATATTAGGCATCAAGATCTATAGAGATAGATCGAGACGCCTCATTGGTCTTTCACAGAGTACGTACCTTGACAAGATATTGAAGAAGTTCAAAATGGATCAGTCAAAGAAGGGGTTCTTGCCTGTATTGCAAGGTACGAGATTGAGCTTGGCTCAATGCCCGACCACTGCAGAAGATAGAGAAAAGATGAGTGTCGTCCCCTATGCCTCGGCCATAGGGTCTATCATGTATGCTATGCTGTGTACCAGACCTGATGTAAACCTTGCCGTGAGTTTGGTAGGAAGGTACCAAAGTAATCCCGGCATGGAACACTGGACAGCAGTCAAAAATATCCTGAAGTACCTGAAAAGGACTAAGGAAATGTTTCTCGTTTATGGAGGTGACGAAGAGCTCGTCGTAAAGGGTTACGTGGTGGGGCAGTAAGCTGGTGCAGTTGCAAGCAAAGCGTTGTGGCGGGATCTACATGTGAAGCGGAGTACATGGCAGCCTCGGAGGCAACACACGAAGCAGTCTGGGTGAAGGAGTTCATTACCGACCTAGGAGTCATACCCAATGCGTCGGGCCCGATGACTCTCTTCTGTGACAACACTGGAGCTATTGCCCTTGCCAAGGAGCTCAGGTTTCACAGGAAGACCAGGCATATCAAGCGTCACTTCAACTCCATTCGTGAAAGTGTTCAAAATGGAGACATAGAGATTTGTAAAGTACATACGGACCAGAATGTAGCAGATCCGTTGACTAAACCTCTCCCTAGAGCAAAACATGATCAACACCAGAATTCCATGGGTGTTCGATTCATCACAATGTAACTAGATGATTGACTCTAGTGCAAGTGGGAGACTGTTGGAAATATGCCGTAGAGGCAATAATAAAATGATTATTATATTTCCTTGCTCATGATAATTGTCTATTATTCATGCTATAATTGTATTATCCGGAAATCGTAATACATGTGTGAATACATAGACCACAATGTGTCCCTAGTGAGCCTCTAGTTGACTAGCTTGTTGATCAACAGATAGTCATGGTTTCCTGGCTATGGACATGGGGATGTCATTGATAACGGGATCACATCATTAGGAGAATGATGTGATGGACAAGACCCAATCCTAAGCATAGCACAAAGATCGTGTAGTTCGTTTGCTGTAGCTTTTCTGGATGTCAAGTATCATTTCCTTAGACCATGAGATTGTGCAACTCCCGGATACCGTAGGAGTGCCTTGGGTGTGCCAAACGTCACGACGTAACTGGGTGACTATAAAGGTACATTACAGGTATCTCCGAAAGTGTCTTTGGGTTGGCACGAATCGAGACTGGGATTTGTCACTCCGTATGACGGAGAGGTATCTCTGGGCCCACTCGGTAATGCATCATCATAATGAGCTCAATGTGATCAAGTGGTTGATCACGGGATCATGCATTACGGTACGAGTAAAGTGACTTGCCGGTAACGAGACTGAACAAGGTATTGGGATACCGACGATCGAGTCTCGGGCAAGTAACGTACCGATTGACAAAGGGAATTGAGTACGGGATTGATTAGGTCCTCGACATCGTGGTTCATCCGATGAGATCATCGAGGAGCATGTGGGAGCCAACATGGGTATCCAGATCCCGCTGTTGGTTATTGACCAGAGAGCCGTCTCGGTCATGTCTGCTTGTCTCCCGAACCCGTAGGGTCTACACACTTAAGGTTCGGTGACGCTAGGGTTGTATAGATATGAGTATGAAGTAATCCGAAAGTTGTTCAGAGTCCGGGATGAGATCCTGGACGTCACGAGGAGTTACGGAATTGTCCGGAGGTGAAGAATTATATATAGGAAGTGTAGTTTCGGCCATCGGGAAAGTTTTGGAGTCACCGGTATTGTACCGGGACCACCGGATGGGTCCGAGGGGTCCACCGGGTGGGGCCACCCATCCCGAAGGGCCCCATGTGCTGAAGTGGGGAGGGGAACCAGCCCATAGTGGGCTGGTGCGCCCCCCTTGGGCCCCCCATGCGCCTAGGGTTGGGAACCCTAGGGGAGGGGGCGCCTCCACTTGCCTTGGGGGGTACTCCACCCCCTTGGCCGCCGCCCCCCCTAGAAGATCCCATCTCCTATGGCCGGCACACCCCCCTAGGGGGCCTATATAAAAGGGGGGAGGGAGGGAAGCCGCACCTCAAGTCTTGGCGCCTCCCTCTCCCCTGCTACACCTCTCCCTCTCGCAGAAGCTCGGCGAAGCCCTACTGCGTTCACTGTTGCATCCACCACCATGCCGTCATGCTGCTGGATCTTCATCAACCTATCCTTCCCCCTTGCTGGATCAAGAAGGAGGAGACGTCATCCGCTCCGTACGTGTGTTGAACGTGGAGGTGCCATCCGTTTGGCACTTGGTCATCGGTGATTTGGATCACGGCGAGTACGACTCCATCATCCCCGTTCTCTTGAACGCTTCCGCTCGCGATCTACAAGGGTATGTAGATGCACTCTCCTCTCGTTGCTAGTTGACTCCATAGATTGATCTTGGTGAAACGTAGGAATTTTTTTTTGTTTTCTGCAACGTTCCCCAACAAATGATAGTTGAGTATGTGGACTTGCTGAAAAGCTCTTATATTGACTCTTTCCTATGTTATGATAAATTGCAATTGCCTCAATGACTGAGTTTAGAGTTTGCTGGTTCTCAAAGAAGTTTATGATTCATACTTGAAATTGTGATTCAATTGTTACTTTAGCATATATATGTTGTTCTAAAAATGATCATGATGCCCTCATGTCCGTATTTTATTTTTTATCGACACCTCTATCTCTAAACACACTAGTAGAAAACAGGGCTATGGTCCAGGCCGGCTTAGCCCATTAGTCCCGGTTCAGTCTAGAACCGGGACCAATGTGGGCATTGGTCCCGGTTCGTGAGCCCAGGGGGCCGGCCGGGCCACGTGGGCCATTGGTCCCGGTTCGTCTGGACCTTTTGGTCCCGGTTGGTGGGATGAACTGGGACCAATGGGCCTCGCTCCTGGCCCACCACCATTGGTCCCGGTTCGTGGCTTGAACCGGGACCAAAGGCTCCCCTTTAGTCCCGGCTCATGTCACCAACCGGGACCAATGAGGTGCCTATATATACCCCTCGCTCGCGAGCAGAGCACCCCAGTGCTCTGTTTTTCTTTGGCCGAGGGTGAGAGGGCTTGGTGGTGCTCTAGCTCACCTCCTATGCACGTGAGGTGTTCGATGGAATGCCCGAGCCACACTACTTAAGCTTTCTCCTCTCGAAGCTCGACCTCCAAGCTCCATTTTCCTCGAGATTTGTCTAGATTTAGCGGTCCGTCACGCCCCGTCCCCGTCTTCACCGCCGTCGATCACCCGCGCCGATCTCATCACCGACACCACCGTGGTGAGCCTCTTGTTCTTATCTTCTTTCTGAAAGGAAAAATATTCTTACTTGTATGTTTAGATAGATACTTGTATCATTTTCTTACATTTATTATTGCATCTTATATAGTGCGATGGTTTTGGTATCCGCCCCCGTCGGCCCTCGTCCTGTCTATGATTCGGATTTGGTATGTATATTATCTTTATAACTATTGGTTCATTTATTGTTTATGAAAATTATGCCGACCAACGTGACATAGATTTTATTTATCTAGGATGTATGTGAATCGGAAATGCCAACCGACCCTATTGTCGAGAGGTTAAATTTAGTTGAAGAAGAAAACAATTTGTTGAAGGAAAAAATAAAAAAATTGAGGAGGAGAAGATGATATTGGAGTTGCATGTTGCGGATGTCGTCGATGATCACAAGATCAAGATGGATGCAATGCGCTTGAAGATTAGAAAGATTAGAAAATATGCCATTCATACCGAGGCTTGGTATCATTATGCCGTTGGATCAATTGTTACCTTGGTTGCGATTATGATCGCATTTGTTTTCGCATTGAAATGTTTTACATAGTTTCAATGTATGGTTTAATTAATTAGATGCTCTGGAGAGCTATATGTTGTTAGATGAGAACTATGTATGCACTTTGGTTTTAATGTGATGATGAACTTCTATTAATTTGGACACTTAATTATATATAATGCACGCAGATGAACCGGCAATGGATGTACGGTGACAGACACACCCGCGAGTACATTAAGGGCGTGCATGAGTTTCTCGATGCGGCTGAGGCAAACAAGCAGAATGGTTTTATGTGTTGTCCATGCACTGAATGTGGGAATACGAGGTCTTACTCTAACCGGAAAATCCTTCACTCCCACCTGCTTTACAAGGGTTTCATGCCACACTATAATGTTTGGACGAGGCACGGAGAAATAGGGGTTATGATGGAAGACGGCGAAGAAGAAGAGTACGATGACAACTATGTGCCCCCTGAATACGGTGATGCTGCAACGGGGGGAGCTGGTGAAGATCAAGAGGAACCAGACGATGTGCCCAATGATGCTGCCACGGGTGAAGCTGCTGAAGATCAAGAGGAACCAGACGATGTGCCCGATGATGATGATCTCCGCCGGGTCATTGTCGATGCAAGGACGCAATGCATTAGTCAAAAGGAGAAGCTGAAGTTCGATCGCATGTTAGAGGATCACAAAAAAGGGTTATACCCCAATTGCGAAGATGGCAACACAAAGCTCGGTACCGTACTGGAATTGCTGCAGTGGAAGGCAGAGAATGCTGTGGCTGACAAAGGATTTGAGAAGCTACTGAAAATATTGAAGAAGAAGCTTCCAAAGGATAACGAATTGCCCGACAGTACATACGCAGCAAAGAAGGTCGTATGCCCTCTAGGATTGGAGGTGGAGAAGATACATGCATGCCCTAATGACTGCATCCTCTACCGCGGTGCATACAAGGATCTGAACGCATGCCCGGTATGCGGTGCGTTGCGGTATAAGATCAGACGAGATGACCCTGGTGATGTTGACGGCGAGCCCCTCAGGAAGAGGGTTCCTGCGAAGGTGATGTGGTATGCTCCTATAATACCACGGTTGAAACGTCTGTTCAGAAACGAAGAGCATGCCAAGTTGATGCGATGGCACAGTGAGAACCGAAAGAAAGATGGGAAGTTGAGAGCACCCGCTGACGGGTCGCAGTGGAGAAAAATCGAGAGAAAGTACTGGGATGAGTTTGCAAAGGACCCAAGGAATGTATGGTTTGCTTTAAGCGCGGATGGCATTAATCCTTTCGGGGAGCAGAGCAGCAATCACAGCACCTGGCCCGTGACTCTATGTATGTATAACCTTCCTCCTTGGATGTGCATGAAGCGGAAGTTCATTATGATGCCAGTTCTCATCCAAGGCCCTAAGCAACCCGGCAACGAAATTGATGTGTACCTAAGGCCATTAGTTGAAGAACTTTTACAGCTGTGGAATGGAAACGGTGTACGTACGTGGGATGAGCACAGACAGGAGGAATTTAACCTTAAGGCGTTGCTGTTCGTGACCATCAACGATTGGCCCGCTCTCAGTAACCTTTCAGGACAGACAAACAAAGGATACCACGCATGCACGCACTGTTTAGATGACACTGAAAGTATATACCTGGACAAATGCAGGAAGAATGTGTACCTGGGCCATCGTCGATTTCTTCCGACCAACCATCAATGTCGAAAGAAAGGCAAGCATTTCAAAGGCGAGGCAGATCACCGGAAGAAGCCCGCCATGCGCACCGGTGATCACGTGCTTGCTATGGTCAATGATTTACACTACGTAATCTTTGGAAAGGGTCCCGGTGGACTAGCTGTTCCGAATGACGCTGAGGGACACGCACCCATGTGGAAGAAGAAATCTATATTTTGGGACCTACCCTACTGGAAAGACCTAGAGGTCCGCTCCTCAATCGACGTGATGCACGTGACGAAGAACCTTTGCGTGAACCTGCTAGGCTTCTTGGGCGTGTATGGGAAGACAAAAGATACACCTGAGGCACGGGAGGACCTGCAACGTTTGCACGAAAAAGACGGCATGCCTCCGAAGCAGTATAAAGGTCCTGCCAGCTACGCTCTTACGAAAGAAGAGAAAGAAATCTTCTTTGAATGCCTGCTCAGTATGAAGGTCACGACTGGCTTCTCGTCGAATATAAAGGGAATAATAAATATGCCAGAGAAAAAGTTTCAGAACCTAAAGTCTCATGACTGCCACGTGATTATGACGCAACTGCTTCCGGTTGCATTGAGGGGGCTTCTACCGGAAAACGTCCGATTAGCCATTGTGAAGCTATGTGCATTCCTCAATGCAATCTCTCAGAAGGTGATCGATCCAGAAATCGTACCAAGGCTAAGGAGTGATGTGGCGCAATGTCTTGTCAGTTTCGAGCTGGTGTTCCCACCATCCTTCTTCAATATCATGACGCACGTCCTAGTTCATCTAGTCGACGAGATTGTCATCCTGGGGCCCGTATTTCTACACAATATGTTCCCCTTTGAGAGGTTCATGGGAGTCCTAAAGAAATATGTCCGTAACCGCGCTAGGCCAGAAGGAAGCATCTCCATGGGCCATCAAACAGAGGATGTTATCGGGTTTTGTGTTGACTTCATTCCTGGCCTTAACAAGATAGGTCTCCCTAAATCGCGGTATGAGGGGAGACTGACTGGAAAAGGCACTCTTGGAAGAGACTCAATAATATGCAGGGACGGATATTCTTGGTCTCAAGCACACTACACAGTTCTACAGAACTCTACCTTGGTGACCCCGTATGTCGATGAACACAAGAACAGTCTGCGCTCCAAACACCCGGAGCAGTGCGACGACTGGATTACATGTGAACACATCAGGACTTTCAGCAGTTGGTTGGAAACACGTCTCAGAGGTGACAACACTGTTTGTGATGAGTTGTACTTGTTGTCCAGGGGACCATCTTTGACTGTATTGACTTACAAAGGATACGAGATAAATGGGAATACATTTTACACGATCGCCCAAGATCAAAAGAGCACCAACCAAAACAGCGGTGTCCGCTTTGATGCAGCAACCGAGAGCGGAAAGGACACATATTATGGTTACATAGTGGACATATGGGAACTTGACTACGGACCTGATTTTAAGGTCCCTTTGTTTAAGTGCAAATGGGTCAATCTGTTAGGCGGCGGGGTACAGGTAGACCCACAGTACGGAATGACAACAGTGGATCTGAAAAATCTTGGGTACACTGACGAACCGTTCGTCCTAGCCAATGATGTGGCACAGGTTATCTATGTGAAGGACATGTCTACCAAACCGAGAAAAAGAAAAGATAAGGAAGCGAATACATCATACGATGAGCCAAAGCGCCACATAGTTCTTTCAGGAAAAAGGGACATCCTGGGAGTGGACGGCAAGACAGACATGTCTGAAGATTATGAAAAGTTTCATGAAATTCCTCCCTTCAATGTCAAGGCTGACCCAAGCATCCTGATAAACAATGAAGATTATCCATGGTTACGGCGCAATAAGCAAATGACACAAGCGAAGAAAAAGTGAAGACTTTCTCCCGCAATAAGCAAATGCTATGTGGGTGAAATTATGATACCATCCCAACTTTCAACTTTTTCAGAGTTCATTTGAAATGCTTTCATGTCTTATGGTTCGAAACTTTGATACTTCGAAAGTGATTGTCCATTTTGTACACGAAGTGCATCAAGTTTTTGTCGTAACCCTCTCTACTTTTTGGAACATGCTATGTGGGTGAAATGATGATACCATGCCAACTTTCAACCTTTTCAGAGTTCATTTTGAAATGCTTTCCAATTTCAGAGTCATTTAGCTCAAAGAATGAATTAATAGCAAACAGAATGAACTACAAAACTTTTATGAAAATAAAAACAATCAATTAAAATATTATGTTATGATCAACTAAAATAAAACTATAATATTCTTCAATAGCAAAAAGAATATAATTTTTGTGACCTAAAATCAAACTATAAGTATTTAATTGTAAGTATAAATAAAAAATAAATAGCAAAGAAGAAAAAAATTCTATTTTTATAGTAAAGTTATTCATAAACTAGTGATTCACACAAATTTTATAAAATTCCAATTTAAACTATTCAAAATTTTAAAACTAATGGCACTAACAGAAAGTTTATAATTTTTGTGACCTAAAATCAAAAAGAAATCACTAAAAAACTATAAGTATTTAGTTGTAAGTATAAATAAAAAATAAATAGAAAAAAATTCTATTTTTATAGTAAAGTTATTCATAAACTAGTGATTCACACAAATTTTTAAAAATTCAAATTTAAACTATTCAAAATTTAAAACTAATGGCACTAACAGAAAGTTTATAATTTTTGTGACCTAAAAGCAAAAAGAAATCACTAAAAAACTATAAGTATTTAGTTTTAAGTAGAAATAAAAAAATAAAAACCAAAAAAATGTAGAAATAAAAAAGAAAAAACCAAAAAAATGCCACCTACTGGGCCTCCACGGCCTGAATACGACTAGAAACCCTACATGGGCCAGGATTCAGGCCCGCAGAGGCCCAATAGGCCCACAGGCAGTAGCAAGTTTAGGCCCGAAAGCCTGCATTAGAGAGGAGCTCGAATGGGGAGGCACAACAGCGCTTATAAACCAGTGCCGGCGCCCTTCAGCTAGCGATGTGGGACTAAACTTTTGGGCGCTGGCAGCACAAGGGCATTGGTCCCGGTTGGTGGCACCAACCGGGACTAAAGGGGGCATTGGTCACGGTTCGTGGCACCAACCGTGACCATTGCACCCCTTTAGTCCCGGTTGGTGCCACCAACCGGGACCAAAGGCCGCCGCTTCCCGCCCTTTGGGCTGCCGAAAATTGGCCTTTGGTCCCGGTTGGTGGCACCAACCGGGACTAAAGGGGTGCATTAGTCCCGGGTCGTAGCACCAACCGGGACCAATGCTTTTGGTATATAAGCTGGACTTGTGAAAATTTTACAACTTCACCGTCAGTTCGTGCCCGACGCCCCAGCGCTGCTCCTCGTCGCCGTCGCCATCATCGCCCCTGCCTCCGACGCCGTCGCCGCGCCGCCCCTGCCCCCGACGCCGTCGCCGTGCCGCCCCTACCTCCGACGCCGTCGCCGCGCCGCCCCTGCCTCCGGTGCCGTCGTCGCGCCGCCCCTGCCGCCGACCACGTCGTCGCCGCGCCGGCCCCTGCCCCGCGCCCTAGCCCCTTCCCGCGGCCCGCCCCCGCCCGCCGACGCCGTCGCCATCATCGCCCCTGCCTCCCCCGCCGTCGCCATCGCCAGAGCCCCCACTGTGAGCCGCCGTGCCCGATCCGGCTCAAAGCATGTTTTTTATTAGATTAATTTCTTATTAGATTTATTACATTAATGTTTTTGTTCACAGCATGTTTTTGTTCATATATGTATTTTTTTGTTCATATGTGTATTAATGTTTTTGTTGCATATATGTAATTTTTTTCAATGTATATATGTATGTGGTAGCTATATATGCATGATGAGGGGGGTGGGGGTCGATAGACCCCCTCCCCGATAATTTCAACATGAGCGGAGAGGTCGATATAGCCCCTCCTCGACAACATGAGAGAGGGACGAGGGGTCGAGAGAACTAAATAAGATGATGATGTTTATGAGTTTTTTTTCCTGTTGATGATATGATGATGTTGATGATGTTTTTTTCTGTTGATGATATGATGATGTTTTTTTTCTGTTGATGATATATATGATGATTGTTTTTCATATATGCATTTTTTCATATATATGATGATGTTAGTGGAGAGGAAAAAGTAAAATAAGGAAAAGGAAAATAAGTAGAGAAAGAAGGAGAAGAAGAAGGAGAAGACGAGGAGAGGAAGAAAAGGAAGAGGAGAAGAAGAAAGGAATAGAGGAGAAGAAAGAAAATTAGAATATATATTCTATTTTCTCTTTTCTCCTCTATTCCTTTCTTCTTCTCTTCTTTTTTTCTTCTTTTTTTCTTCGACACATGGGGGGGGTCGAGAACGTCGGACATTCATGAGAGAGGCGAGGAAGAAGGGGAAGAAGAGGGAGAAGAAGAGGAGAGGAAGAAGAGGAAGTCTTCTCCTCTATTCTTTCTTTTCTTCTTTTTTCTTCTTCTTCTTCCTCTTTATTTTATCGGGAACGAGGGTCGTCGAGGGTCGCCGAGCGGTAGAGGAGAAACCCTAAATAGAAAGTATCGTCGGTGTGAGATACATGTACCGTCGGTGTCGGACACTACACCACATCCCACAAGTGGCGCGGGCTTCGACGCCCACGTCACTTGTGGGACGTGGATGTAGTGTCCGACACCGACGGCCACATGTATCTCACACCCACGATACTTGCTATTTAGGGTTTCCTCTACCGAAAAGAAGAGGAGAAATAAATAAGAAGAAGAAAAAAGAAGAAAAAGAAGAGGAGAAGAAGAAAGGAATAGTGGAGAAGAAGAGAAAATAGAATATATTCTATTTTCTCTTCTTCTCCACTATTCCTTTCTTCTTCTCCTCTTTTTTTCTTCTTTTTTTCTTCGATCTTCTCCTCTAGCTATTCCTTTCTTCTTCTCCTAGTGTCAAAGTATTGAAGAAATCCATGCCTTCATCATTAGCCGGAAGTAACCAGGGCATGTTGGTACGAAGTTCTGCAAAATTGTTCTGGAATGGAGTCCCGGATAGAATAATCCGCCTTTTGGTACGAATTCAGCAAAGGCCTTCCAAATAGCCATATTCGGAAGGCTCTTTCTGAACTTTGTACCAAAAAGCGAATTATCCTATCTGGGACTCCGTTCCAGAACAACTTTGAAGAGCTTCGTACCATCATGCACATGTTACTTTCGCCTAATGATGAAGACATGGTTTTGTTGAATCCTTTGACACTAGGCAACCTCCCGACCCCTCGGCGATCCTCTCGAACATGAGAGGAAGAAGAGGATAAAAAAGAAGAGGAAGAAGAAAAAAAAGAGGAGAAGAAAGAATAGAGGAGATTCTCCTCTATTCTTTCTTCTCCTCTTTTTTTTCTTCGTCTTCCTCTTTTTTTATCGGGAACGAGGGTCGTCGAGGGACATAGATGTAGTGTCGTCGTTGTCGATATATACCCCCTTCCGATAGCTTACTATGATTAGGTAGCTAGTTCTACGTTTGGCACTAATATATCCATCTGTCATGTTTGAATAATAATTGCCATGTTGTAAATATTTGTAGAAACTATGGACACCTCCCTAGACGAAGCAACAAAAGAAGCGTTGTTGAGGGAGATAATCGCAGAAGGAAGTGATGCCGTCTCGTACTTTCTCAGTGAAACCGATGGTCTGGAAGGAGAGGGTGAACAAGCTGGCTACGGTGACCTAATGCCGGTGCAAGAAGAAGAACATGAGGACGGCTCCGGTGACCCAATGCCGGTGCAATAAGGAGACCGTGATGACGGCTCCGGTGACCGAACCGAGTCCGGCCAGGTATATATATTAGTTAAGCCTATGCTGACTAGCTGATTGATGCATTCATTGTTTTGGTATGTACACATATTAATTAAGTCTTTGTTGTTTTTTCTACCCCTCCGGATCGAGCACAACTTCGGTAAAGAGACGAGGCCTGAAGAAAAAGTTGAGCTCGGATGAAAAGCTTGAGATCACAGCAATCGCGCCCGACGGCCAACCTATTGAACCCCTCCGGACAAAGAGCGCATTTGTTGCTCAGTGCGGGGTTCTGGTTAGGGACAAGATCCCGATAAGCATCCAGCAATGGTTTAAGCCAGGTACAGAAGACCTTTAGGTGTCTTATGTCAATGATATGCAGAAAAATGATCTTTGGACTGAGCTGAAGTCAAATTTCACCCTACCGCCAGAGGATAATCCAGAGAACCCAATTAAAGAGAAATTAATCAAGTCTTTTGCTCTGAAGAGGATGGCAGAACTATTCAGGAGGTGGAACAAAGAGCTGAATAAGTTTGTCGAAAATAATGAGACACCAGAATTCAAGGGCAGATATGAGAAGATCAGAGATCACTGGCCCGCATTTGTGGCCCACAAGACATCGGAAAAGAGTAAGAAGATGTCGGCGACAAACAAGCAAAATGCTGCGAAGAAGAAGCTTCACCATCGCACGGGGTCAGGTGGCTACCTCGTAGCCCGGCCTAAGTGGTCCAAGATTGAGAATGATCTGGTTCATAAAGGGATCGAACCAGAGACAAATAACTGGCAAGACCGTTGCCGGACTTGGTTCTTCGGGGCTGGCGGAACCTTGGACCCTGAAACAGGGAAGTGCATTTGGATGAACGATCAAATGGACATACCAGTCAGTAACCTTAAGCAGTATATCGAAGCAGCGCAAGAAGGGATGATCTTTCCAGACAGAGAGAACGACGAGCTCACAATGGCCCTCGGGAATCCTGAGCACCCTGGACGGACACGAGGCACGCCAGGCTCCGTTCCGTGGAAGGTTGGGTTTCCGGACGCAGGCGGTTACAAATCCCATGAGAGGAGGAAAAAAGTGCAGCAGACCCAATTGCAGGCGCTGCAAGCAAGGGTAGACGCGATAGAGGAACGAGAAGCAAATCGCAGCAAACGTAGTGCCGAAGCCTCCCCCGAAGCTACCCCGCCATCTCAGCGCAGAAGCAGCGTGGCTTCCACCGAGCTGCTTCAGCCGGAGCATGCCTTGACGGCTCCTGCCAGCTATCCCGTGGATGCTATAACGGAGTCTCAAAATTGCCACCTTATGACGCAATGGATGAATTTGAAGGTCAAGGCGGCTGTTGGCTCTGTTTATCCTACTGAACCCGGCGCAACTTTTCACTGCCGGCCGATTCCAGAAGGATATGCTAGGGTGATGGTGGATGAGATAACGGAGGGATTTGAGGACCTCCAGCTTGACCACCCTACCGGTGAAGGGGAGACTCGGCTGGGGTCTGCTCTGAAGACTCCATGCCTATGGCGGAAGGAGCTCATCAACCTTCCGAACTGGACGCCTCCGCCTCCTCCTCCTCCTCCGGCGAGTCAGGGCACTCCGCCTCCTCCACCGCCTCCTCCTCCGGCGAGTGACGATCAGGGCCCTCGGCCGGCTCCTTCTCCGGCGCGTGGCGGCACTCCGCCTCCTTCTCCGCCTGCGCCGACGCGCCCGAGCAGCCAGCCTCCTCCTTCTCCGCCTCGTCAGCAAGGGCGGAAGAGACCTGCCGCCGCTCCAGCTGCTCCGGCGCGTCGTAGTCCTTCTCCTCCGCCTCTTAAGCAAGTAAAGAAGACAACCGCTCCGTCTGCTCGGTCGGCGTCTAGCAGTACAACCAGAGGCGGGAGGACATACAGATTCGGTCCTTCTCTGAAGACTCCAGAGAAGTTACCATATGAGAGGACCCGGAGGAGAACGCCGAGATCGCGCGAGAAGAAGTGAGGAAATTCTTTGAAGGGGTGAAAGCAAAGAAACATCCACCTCCGGAGGAGAAGGTAGATCGGGTGAAAGTGAAGCGCACTCTGGCTGCCCTGACAAAACCACCGAAGTCTGATCCGCCGAAAGGAAACTATGACCGCATTATTGGAAAGGAATTTGCCGAAGCGGAGCGGTCGGGAAGTACTGTCAGTGATCAAAGGCTGAAAGAACGACGAGCTGGGAAACAAATTGCCCAGCTCGGCGAACAAGCGAAGCAATCGTGCCCCCCGCTCAAGGTGCCTAGCCACAACGTCGCTAATGATCCGAGGATGGTGCCCGGTTATAGCAATCTTGCAGATTACCTGCCCGACGAAGTACATTATGAACCCATGGAGGTGCAGATACAAAGATACGAGTACGGGAAGCCTCTCGTCAAAGATGAAAGATCTCTATCAACGATGATGCGAAGATTGCATGATTGGTACTTGAAAATCTGCAGAGACTCTGGGGGGAGGAGTACTTTGTATGTGAAAGTTAAAAAGGAGCATGACCTCGTTGGAATTGATCTGTTGCCTGTTCCATTTGAGGAGTTCTATCAGTTTTTCAATCAATTGGCCCTCGATAAAACAACGGTCGCCTGCTACTGTCTGTAAGTAGTACTACTTCTGTCATTAAGTTTCTCTATATAGCTTAGCTCTTTCATTGCATGTATTTATAATCATCCTCACTATATTATGCAGATTGAAGATCGCCGAATTGAAGAAAAGACAAGTCGGTGATATTGGGTTCATTAACACATATCTCATAGATGCAACTCAGGTTAAACTTCATGCCGCAGCTACCGAGGCCAACTTGCTACGATCGTTCGTAATAAATCAAAACAAAGATATAATACTCTTTCCTTACAACTTCAAGTGAGTGTTACTGTCTTGTGCGTATTCGGTTTCCCTTATATATTAGTCAAGGTTATAGTAATGTAATTCATGAGTTATGCATGCGTGTGCAGTTTCCACTATATTCTCCTAGAGATTAAGCTTGAGCAGGGACTAGTAACCGTCTTAGACTCAAAACGAAAAGATCCCCAGGAGTATGCAGACATGACTGAAATCCTCAAGAAGTAAGTTAAATCGATCATTTCCTGATATCAAGTAATTGTTTTTTTTGTCCGGCAGGGTTTGGAGAAAATTCACCAAAACAGTTCCGGGACTGCCGAAGGAGCTGGAATTTAGACACCCGAAAGTAAGTACTATAGTAGCATGTTCCGCGCATCTCCTAGTGATTCAAGCGCTAGTTTCATCAATACCATTTAGCATTCTTGCTTATCAGTTTGATTGACCTCTATTTCTTGTAAAGTGGTTGTGGCAGGAATAAGGGAATGATTTCTGTGGATACTACATCTGCGAGTCCATCCGCCACATGACCTGTGAGCGGGGTGGGTACTCTAACGAACAATATGAAGTACGTAAATAACAACATTCACAATTTTATTTTATTACCATCATTTGTGTTGAGTTTCATTCATTCATATATATATGTATTGACCCCCTTCTTCAAATTAGATGTTTCGGAAGCGGGATGAACTCCTAGCACCAGCTCGCATGCGAGCAATTCAAGAGGAATTGGCGGCATTCTTTCTTGACCACGTGATCCCTGAAGACGGAGAATTCTATGTGGACCCTGAGTCCGTATGATTATATTTGTAAGAGATAATTATTGTATATATGTAGCCGGTAGTGTCAGATAGATATACGAGAACTTGTTGTTCGACCAATCTCTCGGAGAAGGAGAGGTGGTCGATATCACTTCTCTCTGTATGCATATATGTTCATGACGATCTTCTGTTTCCTTCGTTTGCTTACTAGCTAGCCAGCGTGTCTAGTCCTCTCTATACGTATGTATAGTACGTAGCGTCGACCAAGCACGGACATAAGAGAGGACACTTCTCTCTATTAATTATAGCTAGCTAACACAATATATGAAAGACCTAAATTAACCCCCCAAAACCACCAACCCCCCCCCCTTCAAAAAAAACAAAAACCCCAGCCACAGGAATGCTAACGCATGGATGCCTATTGGTCCCGGTTGGTGGCACCAACCGGGACCAAAGGGTCTCTTGCCTGGGCTCCGCGCACTGCCCATGTGGAGGCCCATCAGTCCCGGTTCTGGATTGAACCGGGACTAAAGGGTCGGGGCATTAGTACCGACACTTTAGTCCCGGTTCAGGAACCGGGACTAAAGGCCCTTACGAACTGGGACTATAGGCCCTTTTTCTACCAGTGACATGTGGACATATTTTTCGATTTCGGCTTTCGCTTGAGGACAAGCGAGGTCTAAGCTTGGGGGAGTTTATACGTCCATTTTGCATCATGCTTTTATATCGATATTTATTGCATTATGGGCTGTTATTACACATTATGTCACAATACTTATGCCTATTCTCTCTTATTTTACAAGGTTTACATGAAGAGGGAGAATTCCGGCAGCTAGGATTCTGGGCTGGAAAAGGAGCAAATATTAGAGAGTTGCGGTGAAGCCTGTATTTACAAGGAAGTGAGTGGGAGCACTACAGCCTTTCTGATAAGTATATGTGAATGACATATTGTCGATCGGAAATGATGCAGAATTTTTTGGAAAGCATAAAGGAGTGTTTGAAAGGAGTTTTTTCTCAAAGAAAGACCTCGGTGAAGCTGCTTACACATTGAGCATCAAGATCTATAGAGATAGATCAAGACGCTTGATAAGTTTTTTCAATGAGTACATACCTTGACAAGTTTTTGAAGTAGTCCAAAATGGAATAGTCAAAGAAAGAGTTCTTGCCTATGTTGCAAGGTGTGAAGTTGAGTAAGACTCAAAACCCGACCATGGCAGAAGATAGAGAGAGAATGAAAGTCATTCCCTATGCCTCAGCCATATGTTCTATAAAGTATGCCATGCTGTGTACCAGACCTATTGTATACCATGCCCTGAGTTTGGCAAGGGAGTACAATTTTGATCTAGGAGTAGATCACTAGATAGCGGTCAAAATTATCCTTAGAGGACCAAGGAAATATTTCTCGGTTATGAAGGTGATAAAGAGTTACGTCGATGCAAGCTTTGACACCAATCTGGATGACTCTGAGTCTCAATCCGGATACATATTGAAAGTGGGAGCAATTAGCTAGAGTAGCTCCGTGCAGAGTATTGTAGACATAGATTATTTGCAAAAATACACGCGGCTCTGAATGTGGCAGACCCGTTGACTAAACTGCTCTCACAAGCAAAACATGATCACACCTTAGTACTCTTTTGGTGTTAATCACATAGCGATGTGAACTAGATTATTGACTTTAGTAAACCCTTTGGGTGTTGGTCACATGACGGTGTGAACTATGGGTGTTAATCACATGGTGATGTGAACTATTGGTGTTAAATCACATGGCGATGTGAACTAGATTATTGACTCTAGTGCAAGTGGGAGACTGAAGGAAATATGCCCTAGATGCAATAATAAAGTTATTATTTATTTCTTTATTTCATGAGAAATGTTTATTACTCATGCTAGAATTGTATTATCTGGAAACTTAGTACATGTGTGAATACATAGACAAAACAAAGTGTCCCTAGTATGCCTCTACTTGAGTAGTTCGTTTATCAAAGATGGTTATGTTTCCTAACCATAGACATGTGTTGTCATTTGATGAATGGGATCACATCATTAGGAGAATGATGTGATGGACAAGACCCATTCATTAGCTTAGCATTATGATCGTTACAGTTTCATTGCTACTGCTTTCTTCATGACTTATACATGTTCCTCGGACTATGATATTATGCAACTCCCGAATACCGGAGGGACACCTTGTGTACTATCAAACATCACAACGTAACTAGGTGATTATAAAGATGCTCTACAGGTGTCTCCGATGGTGTTTGTTGAGTTGGCATAGTTCGAGATTAGGATTTGTCACTCCGTGTATCGGAGAGGTATCTATGGGCCCTCTCAGTAATGCACATCACTATAAGCCTTGCAAGCAATGTGATTAATGAGTTAGTTACGGGATGATGCACTACGGAACGAGTAAAGAGACTTGCCGGTAACGAGATTGAACTAGGTATGATGATACCGACGATCGAATCTTGGGAAAGTAACATACCGATGACAAAGGGAACAACGTATGTTGTTATGCGATTTGACCGATAAAGATCTTCGTAGAATATGTAGGAGCCAATATGAGCACCCAGGTTCCGCTATTGGTTATTGATCGGAGATGAGTCTTGGTCATGTCTACATAGTTCTCGAACCCGTAGGGTCCGCACGGTTAACATTCTGTGACGATTTGTATTATGAGTTATGTGATTTGATGACTGTAACATCCCAAATTTTCAATTTGGAATGTTATACATAGATCATTCCTGCATATCATATTTTTTGTTGCATTTCGTTTCGCGATCCTCGAAATCCTATGCAACTCAAGAACCCTCGGAGAGATTTGGGGATTTCCCTATTTTCATATTTGAGTTTTATCAAATATTGAAACGAGGATTTTTGGTTCTAATTATTTTTCTCTCCGAAAATATTTAATATTAAAATATATGAGAGGAGATAATATGAACTCTCCAAAATAAATGAAATATTGGAGGAAAAATATTAAAATCAAATATTTGATTTTATTCGGACTATATTGCTATTTTATTGGAATTAGAAAAATTGCATGTTTTTCTAAAGTTGCATTTTAGGGCCAAGAAAATGTTCATCTTGTTCTAAATATTTTATTTAGATGGTAAAAATTTGTTTTGGCATTTTTATATTTTTATTTTATTTTCTAGGATTTATTTAAGTTCCGGTGAAATTATTTAAAAAAAGTCTCAGCGCCCGACTGGGCCGAAGCCCAGCCGAGCGGGCCCGCTAGCCCCGCGCCGCCGTCTCCTTCCAAGAGACAGGGAGGCCGCCGCCGCCAGCGACGCCGAGTCCGGCCAGTACTCTGCCGCGCCCCTTGCCCCCTCCCCAAGCAAGCACCCCCCTCCTTTTATACCCCGCCCCCAGAGCCCCCACCACCACCAACCCCGCCGCTTGCCTCGCCCAGCCCCGCAGCGCCGCACCCCGCCGCCTAGCCGCGCCGCGCCGCCGCCCTTTGGCGTGCGCCGCCGCTCACCGTTGCCGCCTGTCGCCGCCTGCCTCGCCCCGCGCCGCCCACCGCCGCAACCCCACCTCACCGGAGCCGCAGCCCCGCCTCGCCGGACCTCGCCGTAGGTAAAGCCGCCGTTGCCCCCGCCAGTTTTTTTGTTTTTAGAAAAGACCGATCCGGTTTTTTTAGAAAAAAACCGAAGGTTCGTTTTTTAGAATAGATCGATTTATTTTTCCCCCGGTTTAGTTTAATTAGCGGACGTTCATCCGTACATTCGTTTTAACGAACGGTGTTCACTCATTAGCCGCAGACAGCGAACGTCCATTCGTTAGCCTATTCATCAGTTTTCTTTTTCTCGGATTATCTGTGATTATTTTCGATCGAGATTTCTGATCTGATTTTCGTTTTAGTTTATCTTTTCGCTCGTTTATCGGAATCAGGCGATTCAAGCGCCTAGATCTTCGTCCCGAAAGCCTCTTTCTGTTTAACCAACATGAACAAGATTTTGGTACTGTAAAATTTGACTTAGGTCCGGATTAGTAATCGGATCTTGTTTCTTTCGCAGTTTGAGTTTCGTTGCTCCGTTTGATGTGATTCTTTTTGCAAACCGGAGTTCTTAAGTTAAACTTTCTAGTTAGATCTTCTTATTTGAGTTTTACCCGTGCTTATTTTCTTGATTGCTTATGCATGCTATTGTTTGTTTGTTTGCGATAGAACACCCGAAGTGTGAATCGTGCTACTACGAGTCTCTAGGTTTTGCGGATCATCAGCAAGGCAAGTAACACTTTGATCATACCTCTTTATCACCCAGTTTTTATGAATTAGCTCCAATCCTCAAACATTGCATGATTAGGATGTGATTAACATGTGGGTTGGGAAGTAGTTGATGAGGTAGAACCTATGGCCCTGTTATTATCAAACCCCTGGGAGTTACTTCTACGTAATGCTTATATTGCTATGCTATGCTCGTAGACGTGGTTTGGGGGAGTGAATCCATGACAGATGTGAGGTTATTAATTAATGGTACAACTTAAGGTGGCAACTTAAATACACATCTGGGTGTATTGTTTGCTGGGCACCTGGAGAAGCCAGTGTTGTCCTAGGATATCCCGGAGTACCCGTGTGATAATCCTATGGTCCACCACCCAGGCTCAAAGAGAACTGAGATATTTCATGCTAGAAACTTCCGTGTGTAGCCACAAGCTATTATGGGCTCTAGCATAGTTGAGTAAATTGTGTGAAGCTCTTGAAGAGGCGGATCAGAAGGTAGAGGGATATAGGTTGGTATGGTCTGCCCGTAGTAAAGAGTTAATGTTTCTGAAAGACTGTGTCTCGGTCATCCGTTTCTCAAACACCATGTAGTGTGAGAAATCCAACGGAGGAGATCGGGTCTTGTGGGGAAAAGTGCACAAACCTCTGCAGAGTGTATAAACTAATCATGGTTAGCCATGTCCCCGGTTATGGACAAATCTTGAGTATCTAGTACTTGGATTATCATATGTATCTCATCACTCTAAATTAATATTGTTGGGTTGATAATTACTTTTAATTGGGATTGAGTTTGAGGAACCTTCTCAATGATGTTTCAACTACCATGATAGTTAAATAAAATCTATTCCTTTTTTGTAGGAAAAATTGTCTTTTCGCGAAAACTATAACCGTAGAGCTTTCCACCAGCCAAACATGCATGTAGTGATAGCATTATTCTACTCTTGCTCTATTGTGTTACATTGCCAGCATATTCCATGTGCTGACCCATTTTCGGGCTGCAACGTATTATGTTGCAGACTTTTCAGAAGAGGAATAACGTTCGTTAGGTCGTTGCCATGCAGCTTAGCTATGCCGTTGGAGTTGATGGACTCACTTTATCTTCCAAGCCTTCCGCTGTTATCGTATTAGATGGACTTAAGCCATATTTACTATAATTAGTTCTCTGTTGAGACATTCGATGTAATAAGTGTGTGATTGCTACTCTGTTATAAATCCACGATTACTGTGTGTGTCAGCATTACCGATCCAGGGATGACACGGAAGCACAGAGACTTGACCGTTTGAGGTCGGGTCGCTACAAGATGGTATCAGAGCGCGCATTGAGTGTAGGACATGACCACTAAGCAAAAGCCCTAGATCACTATTCTCTTCTCCTTTCTGACTCCTCTCCATTTTCTATTCTTTAGGATGGCGGACACAAGGAACAAGTTTGCACAACCGGATGAAGACGCACCCTTTCGATGACACTTGAAGGAAGTCACTAGGTTCCTGAACATTGGAATATGAAGCTTCACCGGGACTTACAATGCCACTTTACCAGAAGAGGAGCGATGGATGATTCAAGTTCAAGTTCCAGGAAGGACATTCACACCAGTCACTAAGCCCATAGAGTTTTCCTTCGATGCACCAACCTGGAGCCTAGGAAAAAGTATGGCAGCTCACATCACCATGGGACGCATTGGAGAAGTTTACCATAAGGAGCTTAAGGATACTATCTACCAGATTTTTGGGCGCCGAGACGAGCAATGGGAGATGATCAGCACCAGGAAGGATAGATCAATTGCAGCTTTCATCCAGGAGTTAAACCAACACATTCGTTGATACGTCTCCAACGTATCTATAATTTTTGATTGCTCCATGCTATATTATCTACTATTTTGGACATTATTGGGCTTTATTATCCACTTTTATATTATTTTTGGGACTAACCTATTAACCGGAGGCCTGGCCCAGAATTGCCGTTTTTTCCTATTTCAGAGTTTCACAGAAAAGGAATATCAAACAGAGTCCAAACGGAATGAAACCTTCGGGAACGTGATTTTCGGAACGAAGATGATCCAGGAGACTTGGACCCTACGTCAAGAAATAAAGGAGGAAGCCACGAGGATTGGGCGCGCCTACCCCCCACAGGCGCGCCCTCCACCCTCATGGGCCCCCTGTTGCTCCACCGACGTACACCTTCCTCCTATATATACCTACGTACCCCAAAATGATCATATACGGAGCCATAAACCTAATTCCACCGCCGAAACCTTCTGTATCCACGAGATCCCATCTTGGGGCCTGTTCCGGAGCTCCGCCGAAGGGGGCATCGATCACGAAGGGCTTCTACATCAACACCATAGCCTCTCCGATGAAGTGTGAGTAGTTTACCTCAGACCTTCGGGTCCATAGTTATTAGCTAGATGGCTTCTTCTCTCTTTTTGGATTTCAATACAATGTTCTCGCCCTCTCTTGTGGAGATCTATTCAATGTAATCTTCTTTTTGCGGTGTGTTTGTTGAGACCGATGAATTGTGGGTTTATGATCAAGATTATCTATGAACAATATTTGAATCTTCTCTGAATTCTTTTATGTATGATTGGTTATCTTTGCAAGTCTCTTCAAATTATCAGTTTGGTTTGGCCTACTAGATTGATCTTTCTTGCAATGGGAGAAGTGCTTAGCTTTGGGTTCAATCTTGGAGTGTCCTTTCCCAGTGACAGTTGGGGCAGCAAGGCACGTATTGTATTGTTGCCATCGAGGATAACAAGATGTTTTTTTATCATATTGCATGAATTTATACCTCTACATCATGTCATCTTGCTTAAGGCGTTACTCTGTTTTCATGAACTTAATACTCTAGATGCATGCTGGATAGCGGTCGATGAGTGGAGTAATAGTAGTAGATGCAGGCAGGAGTCGGTCTACTTGTCTCGGATGTAATGCCTATACACATGATCATACCTAGATATTCTCATAACTTTGCTCAGTTCTGTCAATTGCTCTACAGTAATTCGTTCACCCACCGTAAAATACTTATGCTCTTGAGAGAAGCCACTAGTGAAACCTATGGCCCTCGGGTCTATCTTCATCATATTAATCTTCCAATACTTAGTTATTTCCTTTGCTTTTTTACTTTGCTTTTATTTTACTTTGCATCTTTATCACAAAAGTATCAAAAATATTATTCTATCATATCTATCAGATCTCACTCTCGTACGTGTCCGTGAAGGGATTGGCAACCCCTTATTGAATTGGTTGCGAGAAATTATTTCTTTTGTCGATTGATACCTTGGTTCTCAAAAACTAAGGGAAATACTTACGCTACTTTGTTGCATCATCCTTTCCTCTTCAAGGAAATCCAACGCAGTGCTCAAGAGGTAGCAAGAAGATTTCTGGCATCGTTGCCGGGGAGGTTCGCGCAAGTCAAGATTTGACTCCCGACAATGAGCCATTTCTGGCGTCGTTGCCGGGGAGTCTACACAAAAGTCGACATACCAAGTACCCATCACAACCCTTATCTCCCGCATTACATTATTTGCCATTTGCCTCTCGTTTTCCTCTCCCCCACTTCACCCTTGCCATTTTATTCTCCCTCTCTCGCTCTATCCTTCCTCTCTTTCTCTATTTGCCTCTTTTTGCCTTTTGCACTTTCTACCGTCATGTCTGAAATTGGGGAAATTATTGTCAATATGGATAATAATAATATAATGAAAAATTCTGACGTTCCTGCTGAAGAACCCCCTATCTTACATACAAAAAAATTCCGTATTGGTAGTGGTAATATTATTGGAAAAGGAGTTATCCAAGATTTCTTTACTTGTGCCGGTGCTTTGCCTTCTATGGGTAGTTCTATCCTTCATAGAACTAGTAGTCTTGCGGACGCTATTGCCAAGCTTGTAGTTGAACTTGACAGACAATTCATGCACATGCACCCTTGCATACAAAGGATTTTCCTAGATTTTTCTAATATTGAGCATTCTTCTGTTAAGCGTAACGCTACGATCTTTTTGGCTCATGAGTTCAGATTTCTAATAAATGACGCCAAAGTAATCTTTGCACATTATAGGGTGGACGCTTGCCGTCCTCCCATAGAGGCTATCCTTTTTGATCAAGAAGAAATAATGCATTTTCAATCCCTAGACTATGTTGCTTTCAATGAAAATCTTATAAAAAGGGTTCCTACCAATGTTTTAGTTGATAGAATTTCTGAACTTAATGATGATTTGGCCGTTCGAAATAATGAACTAGGATATTCTCTTGAGTTTAGGCTCACAAAGTTCTGTCAAAAGAATATTTATAATGATGAATTGGTTGTGCAATACAAAGGGCCAAAGGAGGAACCTATACCTCCCAAGGTTGATCTTGGGGACTTTTGTCCCATTAAATTTAGCCCTTTTGATTACTTTTGCTTGCCTCAAAGAAAACTTTCTGCCGAACGTAGGGAATATGAAAAGAGTTTTAATGTTCTATCTTACTATTATGGCAATACCTAGATCTATCCTTGCTTTTTATGCCTAGCTAGGGGCGTTAAACGATAGTGCTTGTTGGGAGGCAACCCAATTTTATTTTTATTCCTTTCTATTTGCTCCTGTTTATTAATAAATAATCTATCTAGCCTCTGTTTTGGTTGTGCTTTTTGTGTTTAATTAGTGTTTGTGCCAAGTAGAACCGTTGGGAAGACATGGGGAAAGTCTTGTTATCTTGCTGTAAAAAACAGAAACTTTAGCGCTCACGAGAACTGCTGCCATTTTTATTTAGAAAGTGATATTTAGTTAGTTCTTTTTGAAGATGATTAATATAAAAATTTCTCACGTCCAGAAATTTATTGTAGAATTTTTTGGGGTTCCAGATCTTGCGCTAGATACATATTACTACAGACTGTTCTGTTTTTGACAGATTCTGTTTTTCGTGTGTTGTTTGCTTATTTTGATGAATCTACGGCTAGTAAAATAGTTTATAAACCATAGAGAAGTTGGAATACAGTAGGTTTAACACCAATATAAATAAAGTATGATTTCATTACAGTACCTTGAAGTGGTCTTTTGTTTTCTTTCGCTAACGGAGCTCACGAGATTTTCTACTTTAAGTTTTGTGTTGTGAAGTTTTCAAGTTTTGGGTAAAGATTTGATGAATTATGGAACAAGGAGTGGCAAGATCCTAAGCTTGGGGAGTCCCATGGAACCACCAAGATAATCTAAGGACACCTAAAAGCGAAAGCTTGCGGATTCCCCGGAAGGCATCCCCTCTTTCGTCTACTTCCATCGGTAACTTTACTTGGAGCTATATTTTTATTCACCACATGATATGTGTTTTGCTTGGAGCATCTTGTATGATTTGAGTCTTTGCTTTTTAGTTTACCACAGTCATCCTTTCTATACACACCTTTTGAGAGAGACATACATGATTTGGAATATGTTAGAATACTCTATGTGCTTCACTTATATCTTTTGAGTTATATAGTTTTGCTCTAATACTTCACTTATATCTTTTAGAGCACGGTGGTGGATTTGTTTTATGGAAACTATTGATCTCTCATGCTTCACTTAGATTATTTTGAGAGTCTTAAATAGCATGGTAATTTCCTTAAATAATCCTAATATGCTAGGTATTCAAGATTAGTAAAAAAATTCTTATGAGTGTTTTGAATACTAAAAGAAGTTTGATGCTTGATGATTGTTTTGAGATATGGAGGTAATAATATCAAAGTTGTGCTAGTTGAGTAGTTGTGAATTTTAGAAATGCTTGTGTTGAAGTTTGCAAGTCCCGTATCATGCACGTATGGTAAACGTTATGTAACAAATTTGAAACATGAGGTGTTCTTTGATTGTCCTCCTTATGAGTGGAGGTCGGGGATAAGCGATGGTCTTTTCCTACCAATCTATCCCCTAGGAGCATGCGCGTAGTGCTTGGTTTTTGATGACTTGTAGATTTTTGCAATAAGTATGTGAGTTATTTATGACTAATGTTGAGTCCATGGATTATACGCACTCTCACCCTTCCATCATTGCTAGCCTCTTCGGTACCGTGCATTGCCCTTTCTCACATTGAGAGTTGGTGCAAACTTCGCCGGTGCATCCAAACCCCGTGATATGATACGCTCTTTCACACATAAACCTCCTTATATCTTCCTCAAAACAGCCACCATACCTACCTATTATGGCATTTCCATAGCCATTCCGAGATATATTGCCATGCAACTTTCCACCATTCCGTTTATCATGACACATTCATCATTGTCATATTGCTTAGCATGATCATGTAGTTGACATAGTATTTGTGGCAAAGCCACCGTTCATAATTCTTTCATACATGTCACTCTTGGTTCATTGCATATCCCGGTACACCTCTGGAGGCATTCATATAGAGTCATCTTTTGTTCTAGCATCGAGTTGTAATCATTGAGTTGTAAATAAATAGAAGTGTGATGATCATCATTTTCTAGAGCATTGTCCCAAGTGAGGAATTAAAAAAAGGGGAGAGAAAGGCCATAAAAAAGAAGAGAAGGCCCAAAAAAGAGAGAAAAAGAGAGAAGGGACAATGCTACTATCATTTGCCACACTTGTGCTTCAAAGTAGCACCATAATCTTCATGATAGAGAGTCTTTTGTTTTTTCACTTTCATATACTAGTGGGAATTTTTCATTATAGAACTTGGCTTGTATATTCCAACAATGGGCCTCCTCAAGTTCCCTAGGTCTTCGTGAGCAAGCAAGTTGGATGCACACCCACTTAGTTTCTTTTGTTGAGCTTTCATACATTTATAGCTCTAGTGCATCTGTTGCATGGCCATCCCTACTCCTTGCATTAACATCAATCGATGGGCATCTCCATAGCCCATTGATTAGCCTCATTGATGTGAGACTTTCTCTTTTTTGTCTTCTCCACATAACTCCCATCATCATATTCTTTTCCACCCATAGTGCTATGTCCATGGCTCGCGCTCATATATTGTGACAGTTTATAGGTTTGAGATTACTAAAGTATGAAACAATTGCTTGGCTTGTCATCGGGGTTGTTGTGATGCCCCCGATTCAATCGTACACTAATCATACACGCAAACATGTACGATCAAGATCAGGGACTCACGGGAAGATATCACAACACAACTCTACAAATAAAATAAGTCATACAAGCATCATATTACAAGCCAGGGGCCTCGAAGGCTTGAATACAAGAGCTCGATCATAGACGAGTCAGCGGAAGCAATAGTATCTGAGTACAGACATAAGTTAAACAAGTTTGCCTTAAGAAGGCTAGCACAAATTGGGATACAGATCGAAAGAGGCGCAAGCCTCCTGCCTGGCATCCTCCTAAACTACTCCTGGTCGTCGTCAGCGGGCTGTACGTAGTAGTAGGCACCTCCCGAGTAGTAGTAGTCGTCATCGACAGTGGCGTCTGGCTCCTGGGCTCCATCGCCTGGTCGCAGCAATCAAGTATAGGAAGGGGGAAAAAGGGGGAGGAAAGCAACCGTGAGTACTCATCCAAAGTACTCGCAAGCAAGGAGCTACACTACATATGTGGTATCATAAGTGGACTGAACTGCAGAATGCCAGAATAAGAGGGGGCTAGCTAGTCCTATCGAAGACTATGCTTCTGGTAACCTCCATCTTGCAGCAGGAGAAGAGAGTGGATGGTAAGTTCACCAAGTAACATCGCATAGCATAATCCTAGCCGATGATCCTCCCCTTGTCGCCCTGTGAGAGAGCGACCACCGGTTGTATCTGGCACTTGGAAGGGTGTGTTTTATTAAGTATCCGGTTCTAGTTGTCATAAGGTCAAGGTACAACTCTGGGTCGTCCTTTTACCGAGGGACACGGCTATTCGAATAGATCAACTTCCCTGCAGGGGTGCACCACATTTCCCAACACGCTCGATCCCATTTGGCCGGACACACTTTCCTGGGTCATGCCCGGCCTCGGAAGATCAACACGTCGCAACCCTACCTAGGCACAACAGAGAGGTCAGCACGCGGCGCAGGGGTCTGGGCCCATCTCCCATTGCACACCTGCATGTTGTGTACGCGGCTGGTGAGCAGACCTAGCCTCCCTTATACAAGAGTAGGCGTTCTAGTCCAACCCGGCGCGCGCCGCTCAGTCGCTGATGTCACGAAGGCTTCGGCTGATACCACGACGTCGAGTGCCCATAACTGTCCCCGCGTAGATGGTTAGTGCGTATAGGCCAGTAGCCAGACTCAGATCAAATACCAAGATCTCGTTAAGCGTGTTATTTTGAAATAACCACGGATGCCGACCAGGGCCAGGCCCACCTCTCTCCTAGGTGGTCTCAACCTGCCCTGTCGCTCCGCCTCAAGGTAACAGTCGGGGGCCGTCGGGAACTCAGGCCCACCACTACCTGGATGCAGCCACCTACCCCTTCAGCCCCCATCTCCAAACAGTATCACCGGTAATGTAATAGTGTAAAGTATGTAGTATATGCCCGTGTTCACCTCCCGAAGTGATCACGGCCCTGTAGTATAACATGGCAGACAGACAAGAATGTAGGGCCACTGATGATAAACTAGCATCCTATACTAAGCATTTGGATTGCAGGTAAAGGTAACAACAGTAGTAGCAAGGACATGCTATGCATCAGGGTAGGATTAACGGAAAGCAGTAGCAGGCTACACTACTCTAATGCAAGCAGTAGAGAGAAGAGTAGGCAATATCTGGTGATCAAGGGGGCGCTTGCCTGGTTGCTCTGGCAAGAGAGAGGGGTCCTCAACACCGTTGTCGTACTGGGTAGCAGCGACGTCGGTCTCGATGTCTAGCGAGAGAAGAGGGGGAAGAAACAATAAACATAATGCAAACAAATGCATGACGATGCATGCCATGACAAAGCGTGATGCTAGGTGTGCCCTAACGCGGTACGAGGTGGTACCGGTGAAGGGGGAAAACATCCGGGAAAGTATTCCCGGTGTTTCGCTTTTTCGGACAGATGAACTGGAGGGGGAAAGTTGCATGTTAGCTATGCTAGGGCTGCATATCCGGATTTGTCTCGTTGTTCTGAGCAACTTTCATGTACAAAGTTTTTCGATCCGAGCTACGGTTAATTTTCTATGATTTTTCAAAGTTTTAATATTATTCTGAATTTTTTTAATTCGAAAATAAATGCTAAATTGCTAGGCACACCCAGCATAGTGTACACAAAAGTTTACCCAGTGGCTGACAGGTGGGCCAGAGGGACCCAGTTGACCAATCAACGTTTGACTGGTCAACATGGGTGGGACCCCCCTGTCATTGACTGTTTTAGTTAACTAGTCGTTAACCCGTGCATTCGCACGGGCTAGTTATCTAATTTTATCTTTATAACCATATTGAGGTTTATTTTGTGGCAATAGTGTCACTATTTTTTCTTATTCGCGTATAAATATTTGACAGATTTGTGTTTGGATGTTCACATGAACTTAATTATGAAAGTAGCATATTGAAAAACATAAAAGACTCGGTCCCTGACCTGGTCAAGTGAGAATCTTAAGTTAGCTCTGCTGAAATACATGACACGGTTGTACGGGTAGCTCTTTGCCGGTGCTTTTGGCTGATGGCAGAACGTGCAAGTACCTAAGCCAAGCTAAGTACCGGAAACACTTTTCATTGGATTGTTCCCTCTAGAAATCCATGTACGTGAGGCTCACTCTAAACAATTCTTTCCTTCTACACACACATAGATAGAACACACACGTAATGCCTGATGGATTCACGTCTAGACATGCATGCACTTGAGGCACATGCTAATCGATTATCGCCTGCTGGAAACATATAAAACACACGTGTAATACAGGTTAATTCCACTTCTAGTGCCTTCTTTTTCACTATATTTCTGACCGGGTTGTTGCAATTTAGTACATGTATATATAGGCGAATAGCACATGTCTAAGTAGGATTAGGTTTCTTATACTACGATCTGGAAGGCTCATGTGTCATTCCTAATTCTAACATCTTGCTTTTCATTGCTGTGGAGAAGAAGAATCTTACTATCAATATTGTAGAAGAACTGGAAATACGGATCAAGATCATCTCGCTATCGAGCAAGATGCAGAGCAAGGCTGGTCAGTATCATGGGAAGGATTGGGATATATTTTCCATGCTGCTCATGGCGAGAAAAACCTATGTCTTGACTCGCATAGCTATATATATATACGCGTTCATCTGCCATGGTATACAAAGGCGAAATTACTATGTAGTGTAGAACATATGGCTGCATACCTCAACATGTTCCTATAAACCTTTTGATATTCAAGTTCAACCGACAGTGCTGCCTTGAGAAATCCCATGTTACCTCCATGCCTGTGACGTCCATGGCATTGGGCCTCTGATGTTGTTGCTTTCTCAGGCCTAAGCCTTCCTCTCAACAAGCTGCAACGGCCTACCGCTAGGGTACTGCGACATTGGTTGATTTAATTGATCGCTTGACTCATACTTGTGTGTTTCATGGCCATCAGTTCGTCGATGCAATTCTGTCCAGGCTCCAAACCTCAATCTGATCTGCCATTGCTATAACTGCATCAGATGCACTCAAACTCCAAGCAACAGAGGACACGGAGGCGCAGAGGCGACCAGTCCTCCTTGAGCCTTGTTTCATGGCCATCAGTTCGTCAATGCAATTTTGTCTAGGCTCTGAACCTCAATCTGATCTGCCATTGCTATAACTACGTCAGATGCACACAGAGATGTAGAGGCAACCAGTCCTCCTTGAGCCGAGGCAACAAAGATTAATCGGGATGGCAGGGAGATCAAAAGAGGTGGCAGAGGAGATGGCCTTTTTTGTGGGCGAGGGAAGATGTGTTTCGTGAGAGGAAGGAAGGAGAAAATAAAGAGATAAGGAGGAGGAAGGAGATTAATGAGGACGGGTCCAACGGTTATACATAGATCTATAGGTGGCGGCTAGTTTTACAACTGAGACATGGTGATATAATTATATTGATTGATCTACACCATTTAAATTTGGTCCCACGAGATGAACGGTTTCTAATTACTGATTAACGTGGTAATTTCTTGGGAGTCTGTAATTAGTATAAGTATAGATAGATTATGGTTTAGGTTAATTAGTTTAATTAACTCTTTAATTAATTAATTAAGATTAATTAAGTTAATTAATTATTTAATATTAAGTAAGTTAATTAATTATTTTATTTATTTTTTTTTCTTTTTTTCAAACGCTATGGGGTGTGGGGCCCCCATGTCATAGGCCAGGGAGGCCTAATGGGTTTGGGCGTGCGTGCGAGGGTTTACGGGCGCATTTGAGTGCCCGATTGGTGCTGCGGGGCTAGGCCAGAGGCAAACGCCGGCGCCAATGGCAGCAACGCAGGCGGCCAGCGAGGAGGCCGGAGTGGAGCCGGGGAGGGGAGGACAGCGAGCGTGGCGCAGGTGGCGAGGGGAGCGATGATGCACGCGAGCAGCACAGGCGGAGGCGGGACGCAACGGCGGCGGCGAGCGGCTGCGCTAGGCGAGGCCGTGGACGGAGCGGCGCGTGGTCGGCAACGAAGCAGCGAGCAGGGGCCGCGGCAAGAGAGCATGGGGGGCGCGGCGGAAAGGAGCATGCGACGGACGAGGCCACCGCGGGCGGCGGCGCGAGCCGCGGTGCGGGTGCGAAGAGGGGCGGCGGATGCAGAGGTGCGCGCGGGAGCATGTGCGTTGAGGGGCGCAGGTCACGGCCACGGCGGTGCGGTGCGCGGGTGGGGGCACGGTCAGCGCGCATCGGGCACGGCCGGAGATGGCGTGGGCATGCACGGCGGTGGAGACCGGGGCGTGCGGTGACGTGGTAAGCGCGCGCGGGGGGGGGGGGGGGAGGGTTGCTGCGACGAGCGCGAGCGCGCGAGGGAGAGGGAGGGAGCGAGGCGCGTGCTCACTGGGGCCGTAGGGGACGGGGCAACGGGGTGCGGGGAGGGGATGGGGACGACACGCGGCGGGAAAGCAGGCCGGCGGAGAAGTCCGGCGAGGCGGCGCGGTCTCCAGGCAGCGACGGGCGACAGCGTCGGGCGCCTCCTCCCTGATCCCCATCCAATCAGGGAGAGGGGGGAGGAGATATTTTGCGGGGGGTGTGGGGGTGTGTCGGTGGCGGTTCGGGGTTGCGGGGGTGTGGGGATAAGGGAGTGGGGGAGGTGCGCGGCTGGGCCGGCCTGGTTGGTCTGGTTGGCCAACTGGGCCAAGGCCCGACAGGGGTTTTTCTTTTTTCTTTTTGTTAGTTTTGTTTTTGTGTTTTCCTTTTCTTTTTATTTATTTTTCTTTTCTGTTTTAATCCATTTTCAAATTCTTAGGCACTTATAAAAATGTGTTTATTACACCATAATCAAATATACGATTTATGGCACCGCCGGAACATTTTTGTTTTAACTTTTGAAAACTTTTGTTGTTTGACTTGTTTTAGAATTTGGATTTTGAATCGGTTTTGAACTAACGTGAGATTAGCAACAATAACGGAGGTGACGTGTCATCATTGTAGCTTAATTATCCTGGCGTCACAATTGTGCATGATGAGAGCATTCTTGTGTGACAAAAATGGAGCATGACTAAACTATATGATTTTGTAGGGATGAACTTTGTTTGGCCATGTTATTTTGAGAAGACATAATTTCTTAGTTAGTATGCTTGAAGTATTATTATTTATATGTCAATATGAACTTTTATCTTGAATCTTTCGGATCTGAATATTCATACCACAATTAAGAAGAATTACATTAAAATTATGCCAAGTAGCACTCCGCATCAAAATTATCTTTTTTATCATTTACCTACTCGAGGACGAGCAGGAATTAAGCTTGGGGATGCTTGATACATCTCCAATGTATCTATAATTTTTGATTGCTCCATGCTATATTATCTACTGTTTTGGACATTATTGGGCTTTATTATCCACTTTTATATTATTTTTGGGACTAACCTATTAACCGGAGGCCCAGCCCAGAATTGATGTTTTTGCCTATTTCAAAGTTTCGCAGAAAAGGAATATCAAATGGAGTCCAAACAGAATGAAACCTCCGGGAACGTGATTTTCGAAATGAACATGATCCAGGAGACTTGGACCCTACGTCAAGAAATAAAGGAGGAAGCCACGAGGTAGGGGGTGCGCCTACACCCCCCCAGGCGTGCCCTCCACCCTCATGGGCCCCCTGTTGCTCCACCGACGTACTCCTTCCTCCTATATATACCTACGTACGCCCAAACGATCAGATACGGAGCCAAAAACCTAATTCCACCGCCGCAACCTTCTATATCCACGAGATCCCATCTTGGGGCCTGTTCCGGAGGTCCGCCGGAGGGGGCATCCATCACGGAGGGCTTCTACATCAACTCCATAGCCTCTCCGATGAAGTGTGACACTACAAAAAAAGACACATTCGTGACATTTTGGGCCGAACGAATTTTTTTCTATCAGACATATGACACTTCTATGACGATAATTGTGACAAAACCCTGTATCATCATAGATGTGGTGGGCTCCTACTTCTATGACAAAAAATCATGATAGAAAATGGGCTTTTCGTCCTGGGCGGGCCGGATACGCAGCTGCATGACATTCTTTAGGCCGTCCATGACGGAAAAAACCATGGTAGAAGAGAGGGCGAGGAAAATTTCGGGGAGTTCCCGGTTACGGTGGGAGGTCGGGGGCCGAGTGATGCGCGTTTATGCGAGGCGTTGGCTCTAACTGAACTCGAGCGAGGCGTTGGGCTCTAACTGAACCCGAGCGATTGCACTGCAGGCTACGCGTTACTGAACCCGAGCGATCGATCGATAGCTGTTAACTGAACCCGATCAAGCGATTCCTTCGCGACTGCTGCTAACGGAAGTTGATCAATTGGATGAACAGTGAGCGTTGCGGGGGGGGGGGGCTTGGATGAATAGTGAGCGGTGGCATTGCCTCTGGATGAACAGGACCCCGTGGTGTGGAGGGCTGGATGAACAGTAGACGGTGGAGGGGTGCCCATGGAGGGGTGGTTGAACAGGACCCCGTGGTGTGGAGGGCTGGATGAACAGTAGCCGGTGGAGGGGTGGTTGAACAGTAGCCGGTGGAGTAGCGCGTAGTGGAGGCTGGATGAACAGGAGCCCGTGGAGGCTGGAGGAGGTGGACGGTAGCCCGTGGAGGCTGGAGGAGGTCGACGGTGGAGATGAACAGTATCCCGTGGAGTCCCGTTTTGCGGTACGCCACACCCCTCCGATGAACAGGACCCCCGTTTCGACCGTAGGAGGTCCGTTTCGTCCGTTTTGCGGTACGCCACACCCCTCCCGATCAACAGGACCCCCGTTTCGACCGTAGGAGGTCCGTTTCGTCCGTTTTGCGGTACGCCACACCCCTCCCGATCAATAGGACCCTTGTTTCGACCGTAGGAGGTCCGTTTCCTCCGTTTTGCGGTACGCCACACCCCTCTTGATCAACAGGACCCCGTTTCAACGTAGGAGGTCCGTTCCTCCGTTTTGTGGTACGCCACACTCCTCCGTTCAACAGGACCCCCGTTTCACCGTAGGAGGTCCATTTCCTCCGTTTTTGCGGGTACGCCACCATCCCCTTCCCATGAACACGACGCATTCGTTGCCTTCCCCTTATGAACCCGACGCATCCATTGACCTCCCCATGAACACGACGACGACGCTGTTTTCTCCGTTCCACCCAGCCATGTACACGAGCCCTCGCACGTACGTATGCGCGAGTAGAGGCGTTAGAGACCCTCCCATATGTACGTACGTGGCCGTTATTTTCTTCTTGCACCTGCCAATGTACGTACGTGTACATGCTACATGCGCGCCTCTACTACGACACGGTACGCGCCTCTAGTTACGACACGTGCGCGCCTCTACATCGACCAGTATATATGTACGTACACGTTCGCGACCAGAATGACAACGCTACGTACGCTTCGACCAGGTGGGTCCCGACTGTCAGGCACTTCCTTGCCTGCGAAGATGTAGCTGGTGGGTCCCAGCAGTCAGGGGGGCGAATCGTTTTGTTTTTTTTGCCCGGACGCACTTCCTTGCGTGCGAAGATGTAGCTGGTGGGTCCCAGCAGTCAGGGGGGCGAATCGTTTTTTTTGCCCGGACGCACTTCCTTGCGTGCGAAGGTGTAGCTGGTGGGTCCCAGCAGTCAGGGGGGAAACGTTTTTTTCATGAAATACGGTGGCCCGTCCGGTGGGTCCCTGCTGTCTGGTGGAGGAATCATTATTTCCGCGTAATAAGGAGGCACTTCCTTGCTGCCGCCGTGGACCCAGCTGTCAGCCTCTCCACGTACAGTCCACGTCCGATGGAAGTCGTTCCTTGACCACGTTGACCACGCCGCCGAGAGCACCAGGGCGTGGACGACGGCGAGGCCTAGGAAGGGGACGACGCGGAGCCGGTGAAGACGTGGCAGTGGATGCCCACGCGGAGAGGAGTATGAGGGTTCACTCGTTCGGCTGTGTTGTGAGGCTGCCGTGAAGCAGGGCCTGGCCAGCGGTGGGAATAGTAGGGGCGGTGAGGCCTCCACGGCAGCACAGCCGATCACAGGAGGCAGGAGCAGGCGGCACGATCGGCACTGCTTTAAGCGGCTGGAGCAAGAAGACTAGAGGTTGAAGAAGCACTACGGCCGTTGGATGGACATCGTACGGTCATTAGAGCTAGAATCGTTCATATTGACTAAGTTGACAAAGCCCTCTATCCCCGTCAACTTAGTAGGCCCACAAGTCAGCCTCCCACGAAGGTGGGTCCCAGCTAGCAGGGGGAGTATTCATTTTTGTGTGTAATAAGGAGGCACTTCCGGTGGGTCCGAGCTAACAGCGGGGGGAACGTTTTTTTCGTGAAATATGATGGCCCGTCCGGTGGGTCCTAGCAGTCAGGGGGGAACTTTTTTTGCGAAATAAGGTGGGCCGTCCGGTGGGTCCCCACTGTCAGGTGGAGGAATAATTATTGTGCGCGTAATAAGGAGGCACTTCCTTGCGGCCGCCGTGGACCCAGCTGTCAGCCTCTCCACGTACAGTACTCTTCCGATGGAAGTCGGTCGTTGACCACGTTGACCACGCCGCGCCGAGAGCACCAGGGCGGTGGACGACGCGAGGCCTAGGAAGGGGACGACGCGGAGCCGGGGAAGACGCAACAGTGGAGCCCGGCGGAGAGGAGTACGAGGGTTCAACTGGTTCGGCTTGCGGTGTGAGGCTGCCGTCGCCGCAGAATAACAGGGGGTGTGGGTGAGTGGAGGGATGGCCTGGCCAGCGGTGGGAGTAGTATGGGGGCGGTGAGGCCTCCGCGGCAGCACAGCCGGCCACGGGAGGCAGGAGCAGGCGGCACGACCGGCGCTGCTTTGGGCGGCTGGACCAAGAAGACCAGAGGTTGAAGAAGCACTACGGCCGTTGGATGGACATCGTACGGTCACTGAAGCTAGAATCGTTTATATTGACTAAGTTGACAAAGCCCTTGGTACGCTCCAACTTAGTAGGCCCACAGGTCAGCCTCCGAAACAGTGCGCCCCAGATGTCAGGGGGAGGAATCATTTTTTGGGCGGCCGAAGCTAAGAATATCCGAGATTGAAGAAGAAGCACGACATCCGTTGGATAGACATCCAACGGCCACTGCTGCTAGAACCGTGTGTTAACTATAATAAGTTGACAAAGCCTTGCATACGCGTCAACTTATTTTTTTAGGGGACGCGTCACTTAGTAGGCCCACAAGTGTGTGGCAGAGAACTTATAGCCCATTTGCGTTTTGTAAGAATGTACAGACCATTTTTGAATTCTACTGGAATCTACAACAACCCATTTACAGTTTGTTAAAAGTACAGCCCATTTTCTAGCTAGGACAACGATTAATAATTTCAACCAACCGTTGAAGACAGAATTCAATAAAATTTCCCACATTTTGATGGGATCCGAAATATTTTTATCCTCAAATTTCTACTCAGATTAAATATAAATTTGTATTACATAAAAATCCAACGAAACATTGCGCGCGCAACAATGAAAATTTAAGATTTTCAAAATCCATAAATAATATTTTATAAACTAATTTCGTGTTTGGTGCATTTTTTATAGTTACTGCCCAGTTTTTATAATTACATCCCATTTATTATTTTTAAAGCCCATTTTCCTGTTAAGCCTAATGCATCCCTCCTAGGAAAGATTTGCAGCCCAGCGGGGCGGAGAATAACAAGTTGACCTTGCCTGGGTATTCCTCAAAAAGACGTATAGCTGGGCTAGCCATTTTCATCTTGAAAAAATTAGTATCTGGGCTGGATATCTGGCCTGGGCTAGACGGGCCACAGCCCGCCCAGTTAATACCCTGCTCTCCTCTGAACAACAACGAAATCATCGCCAAGAAAAACTCTGCAGTGCTCACGCCTCAAAAACACAAATACTGCTCGAGCTGCTTGGTCCCAGCTGTCGGCCGCACCTTGTGCAATTCTCTCGTTTATATTGACTACATAGGTTGACAATGGTGTGGGACCGTGATGTCAGGAAACCAGGAGAAAGCAAAAAAAATATAGTTGTACATAATAAGGAGGCACTTGCGTACGTACGGCTATGGCCCTAGTGGGTCCCTAGTGTCATCCAGTCAAAATAAAGTCATCTCCTGAATCCTCATGTTCGTTGACGATGTTAACAATGCTCGGCGCCACGGCGAGCGCAACAACTCGAAGGACAACGGAGAGGGCCTCGCGGGCCCTACGGATGGTCTGATATAGCGCCCGCTGCTCATTCAGGAAGCCAGGATCATCGGACACCTATGAGCACCTTCGAGAAACTGAGACGGCAGGAAATGGTAAGGCCGCTCTTGGGAGCTCTGGTTTATTTCAAACCTGTATTAACATACAAGTGTAATTTACTCGTCATCGGAAACAACGTGTAAAATACAGGCGTAATGAAACCAGGGCCCGAGTTCTGCAAGTAAAACCGGCGGGTTATGCATGTAATTTGAGAGACCAGTGTATATTTTACGAGCACTGCTATATGGACGACATTACCAGACGATACATGCATGACGTGCGTATCATGCCATCCATGGGCAAGGCTAAAACAACAGCTAACAGCTGGATTAGCAATCGTTCGAGTGTCGTTCAGCGTTTTTATCATGTGTGAAGTACTTCCGATATTTTACTAGTAGAAATCGACCAACCAAGCGCCTTCGCCCGAGACCATCTGCTTTAATTTACAAGCGTCAGTTTTACAAGAGGTTTTCGTTGGAAAACGACGATCCAATCACGGCCTAATATCATGAGTTGGTCGGAAGATCATATGGTTTCACGTCTAACCTACCCGACTTGTCGTATAGGCTATGAGTGAAACATCAGACGATGAACTTCTTAAGCACGGAAACAATAGAAGAGGATGATCTTCTTAACAAGAAAATCACTGTCATTAGATCTACATGCAAAACAATATGAGGCATTATTCTCAGGGGGCACGGTGAATAGCTCGTGATGCCGCATGCCACAACATTCCAAGCTCAACTTTGTAATCAAACACAAGGCCTGGCATTACATAGACAATATTCAGAACAAACTCTTAACACAGGAATATCTTAGCAGCGTAACTATTTACTTCTAAACTGAACACAGGAATAGGAAAAAACACTCGACGCTGCTCACAGCAAGGGCGTCCCACTCAAAAATATCAAATGCATGTCTTTTGGCTAACATCAATGAGCAAATTTTGACAAGGTTTTCCAATTCCAATATATTAAACTAACGTCTTCTTGCTAACATCAATGATTAAAATTTGACAAGCTTTTCCCATTCAAAATATGTAATGCCTATGATCGTGGAGTCATGTCATAGCTTCTTGTACTTGTTTGGGCACTTTTTGCCCAGGGCACTCCACGGTTGTTAAATTGCCAATGGTCTCTGCAGACTAGTCATGTCACCGGTGTCTAATAATACTCTGTAAAGCTTCTCGGTCATTCCTTCTATAATGTAGCGCAAATAGTGACTGCTTCTTTCTGCAAAGTGGAACGACCAACTGGACCCAGTAATGCAGCAGTTTGCCTTACACATTGGCTCCTTTTGTGCAGTTCAACTAAAATCAAAGTCGGAATAAAACCGAGCTTTAATTTTGATATCCCTGTAAGAAACAATAGGTATAAGGGAAACAATTACTGACAAATAATGGTTGATGACTTGTACTCCCAGAAGAAAAGCATCTACTGATCTACTTTATCTTAATGGGAAACAAAGTAGGAGAGTAGCAATTCTCCATCAGTGTGATTCATTCATATTGACTGAGACATTATCTTAACAATGCCTTGTTTCAACATGTATAAAGAACGACAAAGCAGAAAAGTACCATTCCTAAAACAATGCAACTGATTCATTTTAACAGAGACATTATCTTAATAATACATTGGTTAAACATGTAGAAATAACTACAAATCAGGATAGTACCATTCCTAACAAGTGTTGTAGTTTTGAACTAAGATTCAACAGTTAATTAATTCTGAGAGTGGCATTGCTTAATTTTACCAGCAGCATTAGATTAACGAAAAGCATAAACAGTTCCAGGGGAGAGTGGGCGCAACAATAGTATGTGCTTCCATCTACTTATAAAGGGGGTGATGCAGGGTTTGTTGTAACAAAGCAACAAGCATCATGTCTGGGTTGGTCCCATTTTTGTTCACTACTTAATGGGAAAAGACAGCAATACAATAGCTTCAATTCAACATTTATTTAAAATAGTACCAATACAAGTAGCACAACATCTCAAAGCACACTGCACAATCATGTGGATGAAGGCTTGTACTGACCTTTCATGAGACGACAAGATAAAATACGAATCTGCCAACACGAATAGGAAATCCAATCTCGTTTTGTGCAGTTGCACTGAAATCAAGCAAAGTGTTTCGCGTAGCGAAGCAAAATGTCGCAATAGCAACAAGTTGAATAGATATCCCTGTTTAAACAGAGGCAAAAAAGGAATCAATTACTGGCTAATAAAGGAGGATGAAACATGCGGCCACAAAAATGGTAATCCCGCCAATCCCTAACAAGTGTTGCAGTTTTGAAATAAGATTCAGTAGTTAATTCTGAGAGTGGCATCAATTACTTGCTTATAAAGGGGGCGATGCTGAATTTGTTGTAACAAAGCAACAAGCATCATGTCTGGGTTAGTCCCATTTTTGTTCACTACTTAATGGGAAAAAACAGCAATACAATAGCTTCAATCTAATATTTATTTAAAACAGTACCAAAACAAGTAGCACAACATCTCAAAGCACACTGCACATCATGTGGTTGAGACCAAGATTTGAAACAACTCGCCACGAAGACTAGAAACAAATCTCGATCTCCTTTTGTGCAGTTCCACCAAAATTAAGCAAAGTCACCGGTGTGACATTCAAGTTGAACTGCACAAAACACTCTTAAAACATAAGTGTTTTGAGTAGCGAAGCAAAATGTCGCAATAGCAACAAGTTGAATCGATACCCCTGTTTTAACAGAGGCAAAAAAGGAAACAATTACTTGCCGATAAAGGAGGATGAAACAAACAGTGACAGAAAGAAGCATCTAACTTATCATGGATGGAAACAAAGTAGGATAGTAGCATTTCTAAAACGGTTGCATTGATTCATATTAACAGAGACATACTCTTGAAACAACAGTCGTTAAAAATGTAATTTACTTTTAACAGTGGCATTGCTTCAATTTTCCAGCGGCATTCTTAGATTAACAACAGCAAAATAGTTGTATGGGACATGCCAGCACCATGTGCATCCACACGTATAAATGGGTGATGCAGAGTATGTAGCCAAGCAGCATATATGCGCTAGTCCCATATTTGTTCTCTTTGAACCTTCTTCCTATGTGAGGGCAGCAAATCTAGTCCTGCACAAACTACCCGACCCCCCAGTTTCTTTTCCTTTTGAACAAAGAGACCGGTTCCTTACAGATGTGTGTACTAGGTTACCCCCCTTTTCCCTTTTCGACCTACTAAGCGGCTAGATAGCCAGTCTATACTACTTTCCGTCCCTCCTTTCCTCATTGAACCACGTCCTAGATTCTTGCTCCAGCCCACCGCACCCTTCTTTCCTCTTTGAACCAAGACCTAGATTCGACTACAGATCGAAAAAGATCCACATGCAGCTAGAGCAACGACGGTTTCAAAGAAACTTATACCTTAGGGTCATCGGGATGTGGCAAGGTGTTCGGCGGGAGGCCGGATCTGCCCACACTACGTACGACAGCGAGGAAGAAGGGGTTAGTGGCCCTCCTGCACAGGCGCTGGGTGAAAGAGAACATTGCATCCGGCAGTGGATTGCCTCCCTCGCCGAAGGCAATAGAGTGAATGTTGCACCTCCTCCCCTTCCTGGTGCGACGGGATACGAACGCCTCCTTCACCAGCTGTGAGAGGGGAGAGAGAGACAAGAGGCCAATTCAGTCTTGTTTAGATCTGGTGAAGAGAGGGTGAGAGACTGTGGATATAGCAAACCCTAGAAAATGAACGCTGAGCCTCCAGCGTGTAACATATATGTAGTGCTGCGAGCATGTGGAGAGTGCAAACCCTAGTGAACAAGCACTGAGGCTCCCGCTTATATATACTACTGTAGTACGGACTGAGCTCTGGTGCCTTCACTGCACCTGCTTTTGACTGTATGACAGGTGAGCCAGCCACATTTTGGGCCCACCTGTCATAAATCCAAAGGCAGGTGCACTAAGTCAATGAAGCTGTGTCCATATAGCACTCTTGTGTATACGACTAATATATAGTCGAGTGGTTTTCTTATTCTCTCCATAACAATCGTTTTAAATTGTGTAAGTATGAAACGAAACTCTTTAATTAATGTACAGTGAAGAAAACTAGTACTACTTCCGATGAACTAACGATCCACGCCCACGCGTCCTGGTCGCACTTCCTGTCCTTCACGTGTGGTACACTACCCTCCCTTAAGTGAACAACCACACATGCGCCAAATTATCGGAAATGTGTGAGAGTGTGTACAAATAAATAATTTTAATTTCAATTATCGGAAAGGTTTGAGAGTATTACAAAGTTTGATTTCAGTCAAATCTAATATGCGGAGTAAATAAAAATGGAAGGCTACTACGTCCATCCGGGTTTTTAGTCCACACCATTTTTTAAATCAAAGTTAATAGCTGGACAAATAAAATTACAGGGGAGCTGGAGACAAAGTTGTGAGAAGGCTTAGAAATCAATACAAAACTTATGCTCTTAGTACGAACGTCGATCCTTCTTCGAGGAAACATTTGGTTCATAGCCAATTGTGTGATAAAATTGCACCAACGTGAAAGACGAATGCGTCTCCAACGCAACCAAGGTGAACTGATGAAGGATATCATCTTTGTGCGTAACAAGCAAAGAGCAGTGATGGAAGACAGCTTGTTTTTCGTTGAAAATCGATCAGCTTCACTAGCCGATGCAACCATGAGGCGCAACCATGAGCATCGATAGGTCATCGTGGTGATGCATCATCCATTTGGCATCAAGTTTGGGTGAGGCACCTATGAAGTTCGACAAATCCTCACTGTGGTCTGTTTCTTCTCAGTAATCAAGCTCGAGGAAGGAAGAACCACGTGGCAGAGGACAGTGAGGAGGAACAACAATGGCCATCCAATTTTGTGCAGTTCCACTAAAATTGAGGAAGACATGCCCGGGTATGGAGACACGCATCGCTATTTCCAAAAATATAAAAAAGGGTTAGCAACGACATCTCAATTGTCAATAAGAATTAATGAAAAGTACACCAACAAACAGAAGCATCATAATTATCTTGATGGGAACTAAACCAGGATACCCGAGAAAAAAAGCATTTCTTCATTTAACCAGTGATAGTACTACCACCATATGGACAAGGACCACACAACCACCATGTACTTTTTGTTGAAACAACATGTATACCTCCATCGAGGCATAAATCAGGACAACTTTTCGAGTGACATTTCCTCTATAATAGTACTAGTAGGTGATGTTGGACCAGCCGACAAACCCTAGCTACTATGCATGGGGAGCTGGGGAGTAGTCGCATAGAAGAAAACCCACACGCAGCGAGCTGGGTAGCTGGACTAGTACAAGAAGTTATACCTCAGGTGGGCGAGATGTCGTTTAGGCGGGCGGGCGGGATCTGCCCACACGACGGCAGCGAACAAGGGCGCGAAGGATCTTCGTCCGCGCCAGCGCCGGCTCCGAGAGGGCGGTGTGCATCGGCTTCCTCCGTCGCTGACGGCGACAACGTCAATGCTGCACCTCCTCACCTCCCGCAGCGGATGGGATTCGGCCGGATCTGTGACCACCGGTGAGGAGAGAGATAGAGTGGACACTGTCATCTTGTTTTGATATGGAGAGGGTGAGAGAGCGAGACGCGAGAAACTCTATCAAACAAAAGGCTATAATGGAGTAAAAAATCTCTCCATAGCAGTGATTTTAAATAGAATACACGCGTTCTCGGAAAAAAGAAACGAAAACTGGCGGACAATTTTTTAAGGGTCTGTCTAGGACACATCTAGATGTGACATAGTTATGTCACATCTAAGTGGATGTCCACTCTGTTTGTGGTCTATTTTTTTCCTAGTTTTTTGTTTCTTGTTGCTACATTATGTACTTGTGGGAGCTTAGATGTGATATCCTTAAATAACATCTAGATGTGAATTAGACAAACTGATTTTATAATGTACCAAGAAAGAAAACTCGATCAAAAACACGCCCTCGCTTCCAGGTCGCGAGATTCGTTGCGCACACACACATAGACATAGACATGCATATCCGTGTTTACATAAAATTCCATTTCCATTTCCATCTCCATCTCCAATCATATTTGTCCAACTGGCACATTATTTATGTTGTTAATTATATACGCAGCAATATTAACGTACAACATCTCTTGTTTGCGCACGTCCGGACCACTGCCACGGCCGGTCCTGACCAACCCGAACCCTCTTCATCACCCGCGCGTGCTTCCCGCCCAAAACGGTCAGTGCCGCATTCATGCCCGGCCAGAGCGGACGCGACCTCTCACTGGCGCCGACATTGAAGCGGCGCGCCGGCCGAGAGAGCGTCGCCTGCGCCGCTTCCGGGTGCACGCGGTTGCTCCGCGTTAAAAGGTCGCGATAGCCGGCTACAACATGCATGTAAAAAGTTCTTGGGAGTCCGTGCTACAGCTAGCTGTCCTCCCCCAACTCGTCAATCTCTTCCAATAGTGCTCGGTTCCCAGTGAGTGGCATGCCGAGCGATCGTGTGGGGTCGAGCCGTGGAGGAGGGTGAGACACGAACACGACAAACGATATTTAAACGTTGGTTTTGCTCGATGGCGCGATCCAACGAAACGAAATGTTGGTTTCTCTCTGTTTCCATTTTTTCTCCAGAAAAACGGAAACTTTCCACTCCATTTTCATTCCTATTCCAAGGTTTCCCGTTTACAACATTCCATCAAATACAAAGGAAAACTAACACGCATGCTGATGCATCTCAATGATTCACAGATCATAGCCAATATTTACTTCACAACTAAAGAAAAAAGTTGTGACAGTGTGTACGAAAGAAAAACTACTAACGGGGTCACTACGACTTAAACCCTAAACCCTAAACATGATTTAATTTCCTGGCTGGGTAGAACCTATCGAAGGAAAGACGGCTGGCACCCTCGGATCATACGATGCTTTTGTGCAGTTCCACTAAATCGACCTGAGCATCCCTGATGGCAAAGATATTGAAGAAGTGTGATTAGAATAATAGTACTGGCACTAGTTCATGAGACATAAACTCATCACAAGTAGAAGCCGGTAGAAGTAGAGAAAGATCGACATGGAGATGGAGCTACGACAGTGGAGCAAGCCGGCTCCAAAAGGAAGATGGACTACCTGGGACGTCGGGCTGTAGCTAGAAGGGCGGTTGGGATGCGGCATCGGCCCATACCGCGGTGACCCCCGATTAGGACGCACCGACTGTGGGTTTTCTCCCTCGCCGATGTCGACCGCGTCTAAGCAGAACATTGTTCCCTTCCCCCAGCTGCGGGATCAGGCCCGTCGTTCTATGCTTGTGAAGAGAGTAACCTAAGCAAGCAGGCTTGTAGCTTAGGCTCCTGCTAGTGTATATATAGTGGTTTTCTTTTTCTCTCCATATCAACCATTTTATATTGCATACATGTCATTCAAGAGTGAAATGATGGTTGCTTCTTCCGACTAACTTACTGTGTGATTTGACTGCTCCTTAGTAGCCCCTACACGTACTCCCCCTACGTGTATGCAATAGTCACACGTACACATGAACGCAAAAATGCGTGCGACGCCCTAATGCATGCATGTCTAAGCACACGACGGAACACACACGGTCATGCGCAAGTGCTCAACCTACACGTGCATGCACACACATACTCAGTCAGGGTGAGCTAGTGACCGTATAAACACCGGAAAATATATATATTGAGCGCAATGAGCGTATTATGAAGGCCACTGACCGTATTTTTACAAATATACAGTGACAGACAGTGTATTTATCTCATTTGAAATTAAGCCATATTAACCGGAGAGGAGGCAGTATGGACTAGCTTTACTTTACTGTGTCCCGTCAACTTGCTGAACGAGGAGAAGGTTGCAGGATGGGAGAAGCTTGCGCGCGGTGGCTCGCAGGACAAGGAGAAACTTTTGACTAATGCAAGCTCTCCTCGCTCAGGCGGTGGACGTGCAACAGTTAATTCGGTGTTAGATTGCCAGAAGCATACACTATACTACTAGTGCTATTATTGTTCGACTTCCCAAATAGGCGAACAGCCAAGCACAAAGTTTACTAGTACTACTACTATAGTCTATAAAGGTACGTACGATAATAGTACTAGGAACCGGATGGAGGAGTGTCTGCACTCGTATTATAATTTTAAAATGTGATAAAGCAATCTTCAACACATTTGGTTCTCTTCGAGGGTTCTCGCATGTGATAATGGAAGTTGATTGCATGGAACACTCACCACAATTCTCGCTTAATTCTGGCTCATATCCTGTTACAAATAGTAGCGCTCGGCAATATTTCCTCTTTTTTCTTATTCAGCATGTAAACAGGTCAGCAAACCTTGCAGCGCATCTTCGTGCGAACCGTGCTTACTGCACTTTGCATGTGGCTGAGAGCTGGCTTGATGAAACACCTCTCTTCCTACTTCTTATTTTGCGGGGTACCTCGCTTCCTAGTGACCAGTGTCTTGGCAGATCGTCCTAAGAATGCTTATATATGAATAAAGCTCTCTCATTTACCCGCAAAAAATATTAAGCCATATTAACCGGAAAGGAGGGAGTATGGACTAGCACTACTTTTTGGTGTGTCCCGTCAACTCGCAGAACGAGGAGAAGCTTGCAGGACAAGGTGAAGCTCGCTTACGCCTTTTGACTAATGCAACCTACCCTCGGTGGACATGCATCAGTCCATTCGATGTCAGATTGTCAGAGGCATACACTGTAGTACCCAACATGCGGAGTACCATCATTGTTCGACTTCACGAAGAGGCGAAGAGCCAAGCGCAGTAGTACGAGTAGTACTACTACTAGAACCGCATGGTGGAGCATCTGTACTCTTATGTTTTTATCTCTGATAAAGTATACGTTTATTCCGGAGAAGGGTGGAAAACGGCAGCCCAACATGTAATGAATGATATCGATCAACCAACCATGCTCGAATATATCTTGGCCTCTGTGCGAGCCCGTTTGTGTGTTCTCGCTCCTCATCTCTCTCAAGGAAAGGCGGGTTGGCTCTTTGCCGTCAATTGAGATCGGTTTGCTCACACTCCTGTCCCACATGTCCGTGATATGCCAAGAGGAGGTGCATTTACCGACTGGCCATACGCGTACTTGGTTTTGCACCTTCATACTACTCCTCCCTCCGTCACAGTTTACAGGGTGCGCTTCATTATGATGCATTTCTCTCAATGCATTTCCACCACCAGAGAGACTTTAGACACGTTTGGTTTAATGCTTAATTAATTAGGGTGTGGTAACCGCAATCAAGTCCACAATTTTCTCTCCATGTATTGTACTATTACAGAGTGGAGTAAGTGCATGCATGTGTGTACCCGGGGTGGAAGCACTGCATGCATGTGTGTACGCATTATTCCCTCTAGTAATAGACACCATGCTATAACTACCAATGCTATTTTTCAGGCCGATCGCTAGTCGCCTTGGTCCCACAGATTTTTTTCTTTTTTCTGAAGCGCGTTGTATAAACAGTGACGGATGGAGTAGTATGAGCGGATTAAAAGAAGAGCGTATTGATGGTTGCTTCTTCAGAGCAACTTACAGTGGGAAAAGTGGGGCTTATGGTTTGACTGCTTATTACTCACTATTAATGCGGCGCAACGACCGGGCTGAGTCTCCCATGCAGTTGTGCACTACCCCCTCTGTTCTTAAATATACTCCGGAGTATTTGTATTTCTAGAGATTTCAACGAGTGACTACTCAAATATTTGTCTTTTTAGAGATTTCAAATGGACTGGCACATACGGATGTATATAGACATATTTTAGAGTGCAGATTCACTCATTTTGCTCCGTATGTAGTCACTTGTTGAAATCTCTAGAAAGACGAATAGAATATTTATGAACGGAGGGAGTACACATACGAAGCAAAATGAGTGAATCTACACTCTAAAATATGCCCGTTTGAAATTTGTAAAAAGACAAATATTTAGGAACGAAGGAGTATAATTTTGTGCATGGCACATGGACCCGGATGATGAAGAGGCTTCTGGCAATGCTATCAAGCTTCCATTATTTGTTTACATAATTGTCGTACTATACAAATAATTTTCCAGCGACATGAAATTGTACAATAGTGTGAGCTTTCAGCTTTTGTTTCGCGTGTCTTGCCATCGATGCTCTTTCGGAAACAATAAAAACTAACTTCCTTGCTAATGCATGTCAATTATTAGCAGATCAGAGCTAATAATTACATCACAACTGAAGAGAGAGTTGTGAGAAGGTGTTAAATTAAAATTGATCCATGCTTTCATTGGCAGCAACGTCCCCCCAACTCTGTCTAAATCAACAAGGCATGTTGGGAAAAAGTAGCTGTCTGGAGCATGCAACATTCCGATCATTTTGTGCAGTTCCACTAAAATAGAGCTGAGGGTCCCTGTTCCAAAGATATTAAGTGTGATTATGATAATAGAGGACTGCTGATGAAACAATAAACACACAAATAGAAGCCGGTCACCTTTGCAGTCTCTCTTAAGACTAACTAGTTGGAGAAGATTAGGCTCAGAGTTGGATGAGGAGGATAGAGCAAAACCAATCTCCCTTTGTGCAATCGCACTGAAATGTAGAGATGTTTCCCGTGTGACATTTTAGTACAACTGCACAAAACACTCTTAAGAAAAAAGTGATTTGTGCAGTTCACCAAAAGGTTGCAATAGCAACGAGGTGAAATGGATAGCCCTGTTTGCAAAAAAGAGGTAGAAAGGAAACAATTATTGGCCAATAACAGTTGACGACACATGCGACGACAAAAAAGAAGCATATTCCTTGTCCTAAGGGAAGATAACAACACGGTTGTGTTTGTCTAAAACGGTGTGAGGACGAGAATGCAATATGGAAAGTGCGCAGGACGAGCTACATTTTGGGCAAAGAACTATGGAAGATCCACATGCAGCGACGTGGGAAGACGGGCAGTGGAGCAAGGCCGGAGGGGATACCTGGAGGTCGTCGGGATGTAACTAGGTGAGCGGCGGCGGGCGGAATCTGCGAGCAGGTGGCATAGGCCCTGCCGCGCCGGAGCTTGGTCAGAGAGAACGGCATGTACCGCAGATCGGGACGTGCTGCCTCGGCGCTGTCGAACGGAGAAACGATGCACTTCCTCCCTTTCCCCCGGTGGACAGGATGCGGCCGGATCGGTGACCAACGGTGAGAGAGAGAGAGGCCACCGGACTCCCTTTCCCCCGGCGGACGGGATGCGGCCGGATCAGTGACCAACGGTGAGAGAGAGAGAGAGAGAGGCCACCGCAGCCTTGTTTGAGATACTCCGAAGAGCGACAAACCAGGCAGGCAGGCTCCATTGTATATAGTAAGCGGACTACCCTTTTCTCCATAAAATCGTTTTATATTCTATGTACGTGCCATTGAGCGCTATAACTTTATTTAAAAATAACGGGGCAACGCGTCAAGTCAAACTTTCTTTCGTGCACGCGTGGTACACGACCTCCCTAGGTAAACAACCGCTACAGGAGTTCAAATTAGCACGTGGGCTGCCATTTTGTAAAGAAATGAGCTCCACCGTGTAGCCGCGCGGGTGTGGCTGGGCACGAAGCGTGAGTACGTGCATGGTGCACCTATTCTCTTCTTGTATATGTGCACCACCTACGTGGGGTTGTGTGAGAGAGATACAAACCTAGAGAGATATAGTGTGTGGGTTCTTGAGAGTTTTTGGGGGGGGGGTCAATCAAAAAATGTAACATATGCAATGTGTGTGAAATAGAGTCCTGGATATAACATATATATAGAGGGGGCGATCCACGAGAAGAGAGTGGAGGTATCATCAGCTTGAGGTGTCCATAGAATCGAAGAGAGGGATGATGTGTGTGTGTGCGCGCGCGATCGATAAAGAGTGCCATCGAATTTGTGTGTGCCCACGTCAAAAATATAGAGTGGCTGGCCTACTGGAGCGTGAGATGGGACATGTGCAGTTTGTCTCTGTGGCATGGATACCTACCTACAGCGCTCGACTATCGGTGTGTGGTGGGGGAACGGGGAGGCCCAATTAACTATAGAGGTACAATGGCTGGTATATGTGTGGAGGAGGAGAGAGGCCTACCTCATGTATTAAGGAGATCAATCTGCCTCATGTATTAAGGGAGATCGATCGGCATCCATGCATATGTGCAGGAGAGGAATAAGGTTGGGAGAGAGACAGAGCCAGTGTGTTGGAGGGGGTGGTAGTGGAGTTGCTTCTAACAAATGGTGGGATAGGCTTGCTACACAAACGGAGGGCACGCCCGCAATATCAATAAGAGAGGAGATGGCTGCTTGTTGTCTATGCATGTGCGTGTGAGAGACGGGTCAGGAGGCATGCACGAATGATGAGGGGGGACGATGTGGTTGTGCTAAGAAGACGTAACTACATAGGAAGATCAATCGCCCTTTGTTAGAGAAAGGAGAGACATAACTTGTGAGGTACGTCGATCGATGGGGGGTAGTTAAAGTCGATCTAGGTATATGTTGGGAGATCGATCGGTATACATGCATGTGTGTGTTAGAAGCAAATGAGGCACGAGGAGAAGGATAGAGAGAGAGGGATGCATGTAGGAGGTGGTACGAGAGGCATACTATATCGATGGGGAGGAGTGTGCGAGTACGAGAACGATGAAAAGAGTGGTGGGAGTGAGGCATGGACGGTGACAAGAGAAGAGGGGAAGATTGTGTTTGTGCTAGGCACACCTGGCTAGAGAGGCATATCGATCGATGTGTGCCGTAAAGAAGGAGCTGGGGGGCCTACACACACCATGGGTGAACGACCTAAAGTGAAAAGACGAATTTGCGCGATGGAGCTAGAGAATGATGAGGGAGGGTGAGAGGGATGCGGGCGTGTTCATGCACAAGAGAAAGTTAGCGCTAGCTACAAAGATAAGAGGGTTGTGTGGGTGTAAAAGAGATCATATATACTTCATTATAAAAAGCGAATTCGGATATTTGAAGAATTTATCATAGTGTTTCAAACTGACGCATGTGTGAATATATATAATGGTGATACACATGGTGTGTTTATGAACATGTTATACTACATTTAATATATTTTATCTCTACTCTTATAAAAAACGGAGTTGTTGATGATGGTGTGCCTGCCATCCTGCATTATAGGCCATCCGATTTATATCTGGCGGACAGCAAGGAAACTATCATGGTTGAAGTTGGCAACAATCATGATTGTAGATTCTTATTGAAATAGAGAAACGAATTCAAATTTAGTTTGAATTGCGGCGTAGTATAGACATTTGAAATGCACTAAAATGTTGGTATGAGTAGGTTACATGCATTATACAGTAAGCGAAAAAATTTAATCGGACATAACATGGATTCATACTCCCTCCTTCCATCTATATAGGGCGTAATGAGATTTTAAGACCGCCTTTGACTATTGACAAGATTAATAGTACATGACATGCACAATTTGAAAATTATATCATTGAAAGAACCTTTCACAGACGAATTTAACAGTGTGCTTTGTGTAAGTTGCATGTCATATATCATTGCTCTAATATTTGGTCAAAGTTAGCATCGAAAAACGCATTAGGCCCTATATAGATGGAAGGAGGGAGTAGCTTTGAATAGCATTTGTATAGTAAAACGGGGCAAGACTCTCTCTTTGTGTGGTGTGAATAGTTTTATTTTTTTCGTTTTCTTTTTGGTTGAGGGAAGTGTGAACTGATTTGGTACGTATAAGTACAATATTACTACATGTTAGGCTTGTCCCTAAAATTCAACCCGCGTCTTGTTATATGCCGAAAATTCAGATATCGTGCTCCCAAAACTGGCGCCTTCACAACCCGCGCCTTGCTATCCTAAAATTATAATGCGCGCGAAAACTCCCTCCAGCTGCCAAATCCCGACACGCGAAATCCCCCTTCTAAACCTGAGCCGAAAGGGCCACTAGCTAGTTCAAATCGGTGGGGGTACTTTTGTAACACACCCTACATTTTGGACAAGCGCGTACCAAAGTCATGCTTCACCCCCTCCCATCGCCCCCTTTTCGCCATTCGAAATCCCAGGCCGCCATAACCTCTCCGCTCCAGCCGCGAAACCCCACCCTCCTCCGTCCGCCACCTCACCGCTTCCCAGCCGGAGCCTCTTACCCGACGACGCCGTCCACCGCAACAGCTCGACGTCTCTCGTCCACCTCCCCGGATGAGGATCCGTCGTCCATCTCGCCGTCCCGTCCGTTCAGCCGCCCCGTCCTCCACCTCCAAGGAGCTGCTCCGACGATCGCCTCGTCTATCGCGGTTGCTCCATCCCCACAGCGCCGCCTTAACCCGCTCCACCGGAACTGCAGCATCCTCACCGACTCCTCGGACGAAGTCGAGGCCTACTCAGCACCACCAAAGAGGTTGTACACTCATCCCATCGCACCTTCTCCTTAACTCGACCTCCCGGCGCCGACGGTGCTCCATCCCGCACCCCCATGGAGCGGCTACCTTGAAGCTGGCGCCGCGGGCGACATCTCCACGACAGCTCTCCCCCAGTGCGAGGCCCCTTCGGCAGCGGCGTCCATACCAGTCGGATCCGCTACTGCTGCTCCGGCTCTCGCTTGCTCGCTCGCGCTGCTACTGCTGCTCTGGCTCTCGCTCGATCGCTCGCTCGCCCAGCTGCTGCTACTGCTCTCCCCCTCGCTCGTGCTGCTGCTCTGCTCCAATTAAGCCATACTTTAGTTGACTGAATCGACTTTTGGGTCAGTCGATTTTCAGGGGTTGGGGGGCTCGCCGGAGTTAAGAACCACCCGCAACGGGGACGGGGGCTCGCCGGAGAGGTACCCCACTATCTATCTTAGGTTTCAGGGTGGGGCGGGGGGCCTAGAGGGCTGCCGGGGCGGCGGTGGCGAGTTGTTTCGGGGCGGCGAGGCAGCGCTGGGCCGGCGGTTTGGCCGGTGGTGTTCTATAATGCCACCTGTTTAGTTTATATATTGTCACGACCGGTTTTCCAATAAAAATATTTATTGAGAAACCAATCTTTTGAGTCCAGTATGAGAGAAATCCTCCTCACTGGTAGACAATTTCTTGATACAATAAGCCAGTAGCATAAAATATATTACAGGGTCGAACTACGGTTGCTCAACCAAATTATTACAAGCACGCCAATAATTATACATAATGGCGGACATGACACAGTGGTGTGGAGGCATACTACTGACTCGAGGATAGGGTGGTGGTGGATAAACACAGCGAGGAGAGAAATACAAGACTCTAAGTCTATCATCCCATCGAGCGTCGAGGTGAGGCTCGATGAATTTATTTGGTAGCGGAAGCGGATATAAAACAGTGACCAAATCCAGGGTTGCACGAGACCGACTGGGACTCCTCTAGGTGTCGGACTCGCTATCAAACTCTTCATCCATGAGATCGCCTTCGTCAGCATCTGGCCAAATCAACAAGCCAGTGAGTACTTTGAAAGTACTCGCAAGACAGTTCGGACGTAAGATATAACAAATGCATGCATGGATGCGTCATGATTAATTCACCAATGTACATTCAATAATTAACATAGCAAGGTATGTAAAAGGGAAATGGCGGTAGTCCGCCTGAAATCCCAACAAAACATAATTAAATACCGATCGGGTGTCTGAAGCGACGCCTCGAAAGGTGAACAAATAAATATAAAGAAATGGTGCCACAGTCGGACGTCGGGGTGACATCACAGAATGGGCTTTTAAAAGAAATACCACAGTCGGACGTCGAGGCGACATCACATAAAGGGCTTTAAAAGAAATGCCACAGTCGGACGTC